>NC_088360.1:136634364-136637926 GCF_034508935.2 Berghia stephanieae | reverse complement strand
GCATTCTGCGATGGAGGCGACACACGGCCATAGATGGGGATTTTAATTTAAATCTCTTGATCTGTTTGTCGTATCTAGACTGTGTTTTTGTTATTCAAATGGTGTCTCCAAAGTGTATAAAAGTGTTTGTGTTGTCATGTCCCCATTTCAACCTCCACCCCCTCCTCACGTATCAGAGATTCCTCATTAAATATTCAAGCGGGATCTTTTATAACCCACTACACATACCTATGTTAATCTTTAATAATGGTAGGTTATCATTGTCGTGACTATAACGACGTGCGCTGATGTCAAATGGCGATGAAGATGATGATAATGATGATGATGATGTTGGTGGTGGTGGTGGTTGCGGTAGTACTAGTAGTAGTTTTAGTGATATCATCGTCGTCGTCGTGGTTATTATTATTATTATTATTATTATTATTATTATTATTATTATTATTATTATTATTATTATTATTATTATTATTTTTATTATTATTATTTTATTATTATTATTATTATTAATTATTATTATTATTATTATTATTATTATTATTATTATTATTATTATTATTATTATTATTATTATTATTATTATTATTATATCTACGCCATAGACTAGGAGGACACCGTAAAAAACAATGATATATATTATTATAGTAGTAGTAGTAGTAGTAGTAGTAGTAGTAGTAGTAGTAGTAGTAGTAGTAGTAGTAGTAGTAGTAGTAGTAGTAGTAGAAGAAGAAGAAGTAGAAGAAGTAGTAGTAGTAGTAGTAGTAGTAGTAGTAGTAGTAGTAGTAGTAGTAGTAGAAGAAGAAGAAGAAGTCCCAGGTTTGATGGTTTTTTTCCAAATATTTAAATACGTGTTTTTTCCGGAGTATGGAAGTTAACTGGTTAATAATTTTTAGTTAAATTGTTTTGTTCTTGTTTTGTTTTTTGTTTTTTTCTTGTTTTTTAATTAAACACTTTTTACATTCTCCATATTTATTAGCATGTGACACTATCATGGCATTTCTCACTTTGATGTAAACCATTGTTGGCGGTGTGGTTTCATTTTGTGATGCGGAGGAATACAATAGAAACGATCTGAGTGAGAGGGTTGGTTAACGATGTTTACAGACTTTTTTTTGTCTGTATTTAGGGGCATTGGAGTCTTTCAATCTTTATTGATGGCTAGAGGTGTGTCATTTGGCTTATCAGCTATAGGTCAAAGGTTCGATTTTCCTCTTGCGCTCAGTTTCAGTCAAAGATGAGTCCTAGGAACATGGCTTTTTAATCATATTTCCTAATTATACTCAAGTGTAAAATGAGTACTTGGCTGGTGGAAGCGTTGTCGCTATTGAAAGTTTCATCATAAAGGCCGCATGTCTCTCCCTACTTTATTCGGTCTTTGCTTCGTACCCGGAAGATACCGAGTTCGTTCATCCGCCGCTGCGCTGTGTGGTCTTGAGCCAGTCACCTCGCCCTAGCTCAATTTGCGGCGCTGTACTGCGGCGGGCGCCTGGGTTATTCCAGTCTTCCTTTGGAATAGACCCTAGAGACAAATTTCCCCTATGAAATGAATAAAGGGAATTTTATTATATTTATTTATTATTTGAAACTTGTCACTTACGACATTACGTGAAATCATCGACAATATTTGGATTGGAACATCGGCTTATAATAATAATAGCTTACCATACAGAATCATCTGGGGGGGGGGGGGGGGGGGGGTTCGTTTGTTTGTTTTGTTTTTTTGTTTGTTTTTTTTCGCTGACGTGGATTAGTCATCTAATCGACGTCTTGTCTTGTATTTAAATCAATAAATAAAATTGAATAAAACTTTTCTTTTCTTTATGTGGTCTTGTGGTATGACACTCGCTTTCGGATCGGAAGGACCTGGGTTCGAGCCCCACTCGGCTCATAGTTTGGTCCTTGGAAAATACTCTTTACTCACATTCTCTCACCGTACTCAAGTGTAAATTGAGTACCTGGCCCTACATAGCCTTGTTTCTGCCCCCCAAAAAAACAGGCGTCATGTCCCGTCCTACATGTTAAGTGTAGCTGGTGTCCAGGGACTCCTTGTAAAGCGCTTTGAGCACATTTAGTGGGTATTGCGCTATATAAAAGCTTAATTTAAATTAAAGCTAAATAGAATACGTCTTGACCAAGAATATCCTAATTTTCCATCAGGGCCATTTGGCCCATAGAGCCGTGGTTAACCCCGGTGTCTGTAGCATGAAACGGACAATAGCAGTTGCTTGCTACCCTTTGGATATGGCGCTAGTCTATCGTAAAGTACTTTCTACAAGATTTAACAGACTCAGCTACCTAATCACTCCTGGGTAGACAGGTGGGTCGGAAAAAAATTATCTCGACTTCACACGAGATCGATCTCGGTCCCTTTACGTGTCAAGCGAGTGCTCTTGCAACTGCGCGGGTATGTGGACTAGTGGTATGACACTCGCCTTCTGATCGAATGGTCCAGGGTTCGAGTCCCGCTCAGAGAGGCGTATTGTTCAGTCATTGGAGAAGGCTTTTTTACTCACTTTCCCTCATCGTTCTTAGGTATAGATTGAGTACCTGGCTGTTAACAGCGATTTGTCTCTGTCTGACAAAATAATTGTGATATTTTCTAACAGACGTCTTGTCTCGCCCTTCATGTAAGTATTGCTGTTTGCTAGGGTCCCCTTCTAAAGCACTTTGAGCACTTTAAGTGGATATTGCTCTATATAAATGCACAAATTTTTGCTGTTGTTGTTATTTTATTATTTATTATTATTATTTTTTGTTTAGCTTTCAGGACTTTATATCAAAGTAATTCAAGAAAACAAAGTAACAATAGACCACCAAAAAGAAACCCCCCAAAAAACATCAACTCCCCAAAGATAAAACCAACCAAAAAACCCTCAAACCTCCCCCCCCCCCCCCCCCCCCCCCACCTCCAAAAGTAAATAAACAACGAAAGACAAAACAAACAAACAAACAAACAAAAAAAAAGAGAAAAAAACAATTAAAAAAGAAAACAACTCAGAAAACCGATAGGTTTGAAAACTTGTTCTTGTTTGCACATTTTTATTTGTTTTGTTTATTGATTTGTTTATTATATTATTTTTAAAAAAATTAATTCCTTGTATTTCTGTGAATATCAAAATTTAAACTCGTTATTGAATCAGCACGCCATGCTGTGATTTTTATGACGTCACAAATAAACGATGCTTCATCGTCACGGATCAATGATTTTCTTAAAGGCTTTAAAAGTTATTAAAAAAAATTGTGGATATATTATGTATTATAAAATGTTTTTTTTCAATGGCATGAAATGGTATGAATGTAATTAATAATGAAAGACAGCAGTGAAGATGTACCTTTGAGAAGGTAGAGTTGTGTGCTATATGGGATACGGTCCAGTGATTAAGATGATGGTTTTTGTTATTATTGTAAATCGTTGACATAATTTGTTTATGGCATTAAAAACCGGGAAGAAATTAGTCCATTATATTACCAAGGTCTACGTGATGAAAATAATTATATAAATATCATGGCCACTGCAATTTAAACACCGCTGCCGTTCTTGGAAAATAAACAAACACGGATTTAA
>NC_088360.1:136619364-136629364 GCF_034508935.2 Berghia stephanieae | reverse complement strand
ACAAACACACACAAACACACACAAACACTCTGACTCTCTCTCTCTCTCTCTCTGTCTCTCTCTCTCTCTCTCTTTCATTCTTTCTTTCTTTCTTTCTCTCTCTCACTCTCTCCCTTTCTTTCTCTCACACTATCAGCTATCTCTCTCTCTCTCTCTCTCTCTCTCTCTCTCTCTCTCTCTCTCTCTCTCTCTCACACACACACACTATCGGGGAATGCATCTTTCCTTTAGACTGGACAAAGGAGCATTTATTTTCATTCTCATACAAACTTCCCCAATGTCCAAGGCCAGACAACTGCTGTAGGAAAACAGTAAACATGTCCATTCATTTAGATACGTTATATCAATGGGACATCATGTGCATTGCAGTCTTGTCATCTTTGTTTTGTAGGAGGTCATTTCCGATAAAGGTCAGCCGTTGCTGCAATTCAGATTTCTATTCATTTAAACATTAGGTGAAATCAGACGTAGACTGCACATTCATTTTATCTTCATTTTGATTTAGGAGCGCACGCAATACGATAAAGGTCATTCTTAGCTGCATCTTCGGATTTCTTTTCGTTGAAACAATTGGAGAAATCAGACTCTTACGAGGTCAAAAGAAAAGAAGATGAGGAAGAAAAAAAGGAAAAACGAAAGGAGGGAGAGAGACAAAGAATGAAAAAGAAACAATAGAAGGATCGGAATATAAAGGCAGGCGAAACTAACATAATATTTGATGTCACTGGTCGAGCTTTATAGGGTTTTGTGTTACAAGCAGGTCTAGTATAAGCGTGAATTGACTTAGCGCCTTTCGCCTCCCAGTCATACGATTGGGATGCCTCGGCCGCCTCTTCTACCCTTTGTGTGTAAAATCCCCCCATTTTTCAGGGTCTTCTGTCATTGATCTTAGAGACATAAGATCCTCAGCTGAATCAATTTTATGTGTTTGAGGTCCCTGTTTTGTTTGTTTTTAAGGGTTTTACGGCGCTTGCAACACATTAAGGTCATATCAGCGCCAGTAAAAAGGAAGAAAATGGGATAGTAAAAAGTTCTAGAATTACAATGAAAGCTCCGAAGAAAAGGTAAGGCAAAGGGGGATTTGTTCAAACAGGAAACAGATTCCAAGAGCACACTACCAAAGTACTTAGTTTGAGGTCACCTAAAAGTCTCATCCAGACACAAACACAGGTCCCTACTAAGAGATATTCACTCAAATGTTTACAAATCATATATAATATGAAAACAAAACATAATACAGTGCATAACAGAGATGATTTACATGAAAAAGATATCATCTCCCAAAATAACTATACATTTGACTGTTTCCCTTTCAGCAAGGGCACCCGGCTAGGGCCAGGACAAAACCAAGTGATCCCATTCCAAGACAAAGGCAGAAAGCAAGTTGGAAAACAGATATAGGGGGATAGAAGACACAGTAATCCAGTGGCGTGGGGCCATTGGATCGAATGGTGCCAGGCACCATCCAATTTTTAAAAAAAATTCATTAACAGCATAATTTAATTAAAAATAAAACTGAGAAATTTTAACTCCATTGTCTTTCGCAACATACTGCCTTTTTTAGTCTCCACTCTATTCAAGATTTCGAATCACGCACTGCGCCGACTCGTGTGCTGGTGACATCACTGCGCGAGTTAGTGACGGAATCAACACCGTAGTGCAAAGCAATCCAAGCTCCAGTTAATGCTCTATCCTTTAGTATCGCTACAGCTGATTGAGCGAGAAACTGGGTCGAATTATACTATCTTCAAATAGAGGAAAACCCCTCGACTTGTGCCAGGATCTGAGAGCTCCACCGTTGGACTGGGGGGATGGCCAATGTTACACCATTTACGTCATAATTAGGGTAACTTCGGCCATCCAAAATATTACATTAACTGTCAAAATCACTGATCATTGTCAAGTTTATTTGTAAGCAGCAAAGAAAAACATCATAAAACTTAAAAATATGACATATCAAAATCCCCCCACCTCTTTTTCACGATGATTGAATAAAGTAATTCTTTGCAACGAAGCATTGTGGACGAATTTACCAACATTTTTCTTGCTTGTAGTGCCGAGTTGATGGTTACGTGTGTATGAGTGTTTATTTGTGTGTGTGTCTGTGTGTGTATGTGTGAGTTTGTACGTGTGTATTTGTGTCAGTCAGAGAAAGAAAGCGAAGGTTGTCAACAGTTATATTTTGGTGTGTTTTTAGATTTCTTAAGTACTTAAGTGGAGTGATTTTTTCTTTGTGATACTTTAAGATTTGAATCTACCTTTTCTTTGTGCAATCATTAATCGTATTCCACTGAGTTCCGTTATTTGAGATATACTTTAAAGTTTTGTTTTGTTAAACAATGAATTGCAATGAATCAAGTTGACTCTTTACTTCACCGACCGTTTGGGAGATTGACACTAGATGACATATTAGAAATAAAAGAATAGTTCCTCACCACCCAACTGATTTTGAATTAACACAGGTGTGGAAATCTCGAAAACGCTCTTTTTCAGTGACATGGTATGACAGACATGAATGGCTCACAGTTAGTTTTAAAAAAAAACAAACGTTTCTTTTGTTTTTATTGTCTACTTTTTACAGATACAACAAACACTGACAAATTATATAGTGACCTTAACCACTTCCATCGTATTTCTTGACCTCCTGAACGTTGTTTTAGCATCCTTAAAAGAGTGAAAAATTTCTTGCAAAATTCAATGACACAGGAGCGGTTAAATTCGTTAATGATTTTGTCAATTCACAAAGCTGAAATAGATGCCATTCCAGATTTCAATAAACAAATTATAAAATGATTTGCAGAGATGAAACATCGACGTGCAGATTTTCTTTACAAATACTAAACTCTTTTGATTTACATTTATCACATATTGATTGCATTATCAACCAAATCCAATCCTTTAAATGGTGGACAAAGAATAATTACAAAGACCTTTTCATACGGGACTTGTATCTCAGTGTTGTGGCTTGTTGTTTTCATGAATTATGTGTTTTTGTGAGTTTTGTACACTCGTAGAAACCATCGACCCTCCCCCCACCCTTCCAAAAAAAGAGAGTTTTTAACATGTGCTCTCTCCTCTTAATCGTGTTCAATGTTTTACAATTTTTTTTCTTCTTCTAATCATGGCACCACCATATGCAGTCAATACGCCACGCCGCTGCAGTAATCACCCCCCTGCCCACTATGGGAGGTCAGGAACTCCACCCAGTGTTTGAGTTCCCTGCTTAACTGAACGGGAATTGGCGTATTATGAAGCATATTGTTTCATTTATCAAATGTAGTAAAGTTGTCATCGATGTATTCGGAGAGACCGTACTTGTGATCCACGGATTCGTCACGCCATTTATTTCACATCTATTATTTTAAAAAATAGGGTTGGTGATAAACATTGTTCCGAACAGTCAATGTAAAATTTCTATCTTCCAGCACAGAATTACCAGCACATCTAAAAATAAAATGCTTTCAAAGTAAAAGCAACAGCCGATAAGCAAATCAAAAACACACATAGTCATAGAGGGGTCGAAAAATTTGATAATTGATGACACGCATTTCTTCCTTAGAACAGTTCAATCTTAATATCACCAGGTTATAAAAAAAATAAAAATAAAATAAAACCACTAAAAAATCCAGAGTTAACCGTCATTGTTCGGTTTCATGATTGATTTCAAGATTTTGAAAAATGCATTTTGAATAAAAGACAACTCAGCTATATATTTTTTTGATTTCATTGAGTCAAGATCTAAACTAAATTATCTGATGTTATTTATTTTGCTTATTGATGGAAATCGACGTATACTTATTTGCAGGTATGAGAACCCAGATTATTATGGGCTCATTGTTGTAATAGAAATACTACAAATCCAACGCAATTTATGCTTCATTACAACAATGTTAAATTAAGAAATTAAGGAGCGTACTTTTGTGAAGAATAGAGGTATTAAAATTGTCCCAACTATCGGGAGTCTCTGTGGTGTAATGGTAGCACGTAGGATCGATAATCAGAAGGTCCAAGGTTCGATCCCCAGTCAAGGTGGACTGATTTTTATGGGATTGTTGTTTTTTTTTTTCTTGTATTTTTATTTCTTGCTTTGTCTTACACCTTTCATACATAATATACACTTGTTCAAGTTTTGATCTAACAACGTTAAACAAAGCCCATAATAATTGTATTCGGTTATCAGACCTGTAAATATGTGTGACTTTGGTGTAAATTCTTTGCAAATGTATGTGAGCTGAAAAGCGCGGGCACTGAAGTCATCACGAGTTCCACTTGTGCCTTGATATCGATTTTCCCCCTTCTTTCCTGTACCACAATATTTTGATATTAAAATGTATGGATTTTCCCCGTGGCATTGAAGTTGGAAGTCATTCCTTCATGAGTGATCTGATTTATTGATGTGTCACAGTAGCCTTCATGTACTGTATGGTGCCATTGCAATATCCCGTAGTTTGTTTTTTTAAATTCACTTCAGTTATGTCTAACTAGAGGATCTTTGTGTTGTTATTGTCGTAGTCGTCGTCGTCGTCATTGTTGTTGTTGTTATTGTGGTTGTTGATTATTGTTTTGTTCTTTTCCTAATCCTTCCCCTCCAATTTCTCCCATTCTCTCTCATCCTATTCATTGCATTCTTCTTCTTCTTCTTCTTCTTCTTCTTCTTCTTCTTCTTCTTCTTCTTCTTCTTCTTCTTCTTCTTCTTCTTCTTCTTCTTCTTCTTCTTCTTCTTCTTCTTCTTCTTCTTCTTCTTCTTCTTCTTCTTCTTCTTCTTCTTCTTCTTCTTCTTCTTCTTCTTCTTCTTCTTCTTCTTCTCTCTTCTTCTTCTTCTTTTCTTCTTCTTCTTCTTCTTCTTCTCTCTTCTCTTTTTCTTTCTCTTCTTCTTTTTCTCTTCTTCTTTTTGTTTCTCTTCTTCTTTTCTTCTTCTTCTTCTTCTTTCTTTCTTTTCTTTCTTCTTCTTTCTCTTCTCTTCTTCTTTCTTTCTTTCTCTCTTCTTTTTTTCTTCTTCTTCTTCTTCTTCTTCTTCTTTTTCTTCTTCTTTCTTCTTCTTCTCTTCTTCTTCTTCTTTCTTCTTCTTTCTCTTCTTTTCTTTTCTTCTTCTCTCTTCTTCTTTCTTCTTCTTTTCTTTTCTTCTTTCTTCTTTCTCTTCTTTTCTTCTTTCTTTTCTTCTTATTCTTTTCTTTCTTCTTCTTCTTTTCTCTTCTCTTTCTTCTTCTTCTTTTTCTCTCTTCAGTCAGTCTTCTTTTTTTTTTTTTTCTTTTTCTTGCTATCTTTTCTTTCTTCTTTCTTGTCTCCTTTTCTACTATCTTTTCTTTCTGTCTCTTTCGTCTCCATTTTTTCTTTTCTCCTTTTTCTTTCTTTGCTTTCTTGCATGTTTATTTGATCTCTTGCGTCTTTACTTCTTTGCCTTTTCTTTTTCTCCTCTTCTTCTCTTTCTCTTCTCTTCTTGTTTATTTGTTTTCCCTTCTTGTTGTTCTTCCTTCATTCTTCTTTCTTTCTGTTCTCTTCTGTCTTCGTCTTGCATTCTTTGCTTTTATCTTCTTTGTTCTTGTCTTTGTGTTCTATTTCTTTCTGTCTTCTCTTTTTGCTTTCTTTTGTTCTTCTTCTTTTTGTTCTTCTTCTTCCTTTTCTTCTTCTTCTTCTCTTCTTCTTCTTCTTCTGCTTCTCTTCTCTTCTCTTCTCTTCTTCTTCTTTCTCTTCTTCTTTCTGTTTCTTCTTCTTCTTCTCTTCTTCTTCTCTTCTCTTCCTTCTCTCTTCTTCTTCTCTTTTGCTTCTTCTTCTCTTCTCTTCTTTCTTCTTCTTCTGCTTCTTTCTTCTCTTCTTCTTTCTTTCTTTCTTCTTTCTTCTTCTTCTCTTTCTTTCTTCTTCTTCTTCTTCTTCTCTTTTCTTCTTCTTCTCTTTCTTCTTCTTCTTCTTCTTCTTTCTCTTCTTCTTCTTTCTTCTTCTTCTTCTTTTCTTCTTCTCTTCTTCTTCTTCTTCTTCTTCTCTTCTTCTTCTCTTCTTTCTCTTCTTTCTTGTTCTTCTTTCTTCTTCTCTTCCTTCTTCTTCTCTTCTTTCTTCTTCTTCTTCTCTTCTTCTTTCTTCTTTTCTTCTTCTTTCTTCTTCTTCTTCTGTTTCTTCTTTTCTTTCTTCTTCTCTCTCTTTCTTCTCTCTCTTCTTCTTCTTTCTTGCTTCTCTTCTTTTCTCTTCTTCTCTTCTTCTTCTCTTCTCTTTCTTTTTCTTCTTTTCTTTTCTTTCTTCTTCTTCTCTTTCTTTTCTTCTTCTTCTTCTTCTTCTTTTCTTCTTCTCTTTTCTTTTCTTCTTTTTTCTTTTCTTCTTCTTCTTCTTCTTCTTTTTCTCTTTTTCTCTTCTTCTTTCTTCTTCTTTTCTTCTTTCTCTTCTTCTTCTTCTCTTCTTCTTTTTTCTTCTTCTTCTTCTTTCTTCTTCTTCTTTTCTTCTTCTTCTTTCTTCTTCTTCTTTTCTTCTTCTTTTCTTCTTCTTTTTTCTTTTCTTCTTCTTCTTTTTTTCTTCTTCTTCTTCTTCTTCTTTCTTCTTTTCTTCTTCTTCTTCTTCTTCTTCTTCTTCTTCTTCTTCTTCTTTTTTCTCTCTCTTCTCTTCTTCTTTCTTCTTTCTTTTCTTCCTTCTTTCTCTTCTTTCTTTCTTCTTTCTCTTCTTTCTTCTTTCTTCTTTTTTTCTTCTTCTTTCTTCTTTCATCTTTCTTTTCTTCTTTCTTCTTCTTCTCTTCTTCTTTTCCTTTCTTCTTTTTCTTTCTTTCTTCTTCTTCTTCTTCTCTTTTCTCTTCTTTCTTCTCTTTCTTCTTCTTCTCTTCTTCTTTCTTTTTCTTCTTTCTTCTTCTTCTTCTTCCTTTTTTTCTTTCTTTCTTCTTCTTTTTCTTTTCTTCTTCTTTCTTCTTTCTCTTCTTCTTTCTTCTTCTCTTTTCTTCTTTCTCTTCTTCCTTCTCTTTTTTCTTCTTTCTTCTTCTTCTTCTCTTTTTTCTTCTTCTTCTTCTTTCTCTTTCTTTCTCTTCTTCTTTCTTCTTCTTTTTCTTTCATCTTCTTCTTTTCTTCTTTCACTTCTTTTCTTCTTTCTTTCTTTTCTTTTTCTCTTCTTTCTTCTTCTCTTCTCTCTTCTTTTCTTCTCTTTCTCTTCTTTTTCTTTCTTCTTCTTCTCTTCTCTTTTCTCTTTTTCTTCTTCTTCTTCTTCTTCTTCTTCTTTTCTTCTTCTTCTTCTTCTCTTCTCTTCTTTCTTTTCTTCTTCTTCTTTCTCTTCTTCTTTCTTCTTCTTTCTTTTCTTCTTCTTTTCTTCTTCTTCTCTTTCTTCTTTTTCTTTCTTTCTTCTTTTCTCTCTTCTTCTCTCTTTCTTCTTTCTTTCTCTTTCTTTCTTTCTTCTTCTTCTCTTCTTCTTTCTTCTTCTTCTCTTTTCTTTCTTCTTCTTTTCTTCTTCTCTTCTTTCTTTCTTTTCTTCTTTTCTTCTTTTCTTTCTTCTTCGTTTTCTTCTTCTTTCTTCTCTTCTTTCTTCTTCTTTTCTTTTCTTCTTTTCTTTCTTTTCTTCTTCTTCTCTTCTTCTTCTTCTTCTTCTTCTTCTTCTCTCTTCTTCTTCTTCTTCTTTCTTCTTCTTCTTTCTTCTTCTTCTTCTTCTTCTTCTTCTCTTCTTCTTTTCTTCTTCTCTCTTCTTCTCTTCTTCTTCTTCTTCTTTCTTCTCTTCTTCTTCTTCTTCTTCTTCTTCTTCTTCTTCTTCTTCTTCTTCTTCTTCTTCTTCTTCTTCTTCTTCTTCTTCTTCTTCTTCTCTTCTTCTTCTTCTCTTCTTCTTCTTCTTCTTCTTCTTCTTTCTTCTTTCTTTTCTTCTTTCCTTCTTCTTCCTTCTTCTTTCTTCTTCTTCTTCTTCTTCTTCTTCTTCTTCTCTTCTTCTCTTCTTCTTTCTTCTTCTTCTTCTTCTTCTCTTCTTCTTCTTTTTTCTTCTTTCTTCTTTCTTCTTCTTCTTCTTCTTCTTCTTCTTCCTTCTTCTTCTTCTTCTTCTTCTTCTTCTTCTTCTTCTTCTTCTTCTTCTTCTTCTTCTTCTTCTTCTTTCTTTCTTCTTCTCTTCTTCTTCTTCTTTCTTCTTCTTCTTTCTTCTTCTTCTTCTTCTTCTTTCTTCTTCTTCTTTCTCTTCTTCTTCTTCTTCTTCTTCTCTCTTCTTCTTCTTCTTCTTCTTCTTCTTCTTCTTCTTCTTCTTCTTCTTCTTCTATTTGTCTGTCTATCTATCTATCTATCCAATCATCCATCCATCCATCTATCCATCCATCCATCCATCCATCTAATCATCCATCTATCCATCCATCCATCCATCCATCCATCTATCCATCCATGCATCCATCCATCCATCCATCCATCCATCCATCCATCCATCTATCCATCCATCCATCCATCCATCCATCCATCCATCCATCCATCTATCTATCCATCTATCGATCTGTATGTCTGTCCGTCCGTCCATCCGTCTAGCTATCCACCCATCCATCCATCCATCCATCCATCAATCTAGCTGCATTATCAGCAATGAGACAAGCTGCATCCAATCCACATTATTTTTTGGATATTTTTTTTTAATGCGATCGATTTAAAAAAGAAGAAATAAAAACCCCGAAAAAAAGCCCATTATCATATTATGTCTTGGATGGTTGTGGATCTTCAGTTTATTGTTGATGGCATTGTCGTTGTTGTTGTTAATATTATTGTCTTTGTTGTCATTGATGCTGCTAATGCTGATATTGTTGTTTCCAACATAATGATCCATTTGGTTAATTTCCGTTTCTTTTTTCTTCTTCCTTGATCCATTTAATTTCAATAGGCTTTTGTTATATCGTCTCGCCAGCCTTTTGAAATGTTAACCCTTAAGTTTGATATGGTATTATGTGAAATGTAATATTAGACATCTAAATAAT
This sequence comes from Berghia stephanieae, assembly GCF_034508935.2. NCBI lineage: Eukaryota > Metazoa > Mollusca > Gastropoda > Nudibranchia > Aeolidiidae > Berghia > Berghia stephanieae. The sequence goes on along the minus strand of NC_088360.1, from coordinate 136,620,474 downwards.
AATAATAATAATAATAATAATAATAATAATAATAATAATAATAATAATGATGTAATAATAATAATAATAATAATAATAATAATAATAATAATAATAATAATAATAATAATAATAATAATAATAATAATAATAATATATAATAATATAATAATAATAATAATAATAATAATAATAATAATAATAATAATAATAATAATAATAATAATAATAATAATAATAATAATAATAATAATTCATATCACGACTGTACATCTCAAAGCGTTTTGTATGTCTATCCCATTTCGAAATGAAGATAATAGTAGAGGGTCTTTCAACTTAAACATGGATCAAAGAACACACTTCTAAAACAATAGTATAAAAACAGTATAGTCAGTTGGGTGCAAAATGAGAACTAGAATATGTGTTTATATATACATATTTTTTTTAAAGGGGGGGGGGGGGGGGGGGAGGGTCCCGGGCGTGGGAGCTGCGTTTATGAAATTTATTACTTAAAATTGTTAGATATTTTAACATACCACTAGTTGTGTTAAAATTAAACGTAAATATTGCTATCTATTATAAAAGCCGTTGAGCGTAAAAATTATTGACCAAGATTGAATATATTATAGCTTTTAAAAAGTTTTACAAAACTACTTAATGGAGAATGTTTCGGGTTCAGTTAATCTTTCTTCAGTCAACAACAATAAACCGTTTTCATTGTTTATATTTTTATTGGCTGAAGACGACGTGTACATATATGCAGTTCTGACAGTTGAACTTACTTATAGGCCTAGTTTAACATTGTTATAATGGACACTATTATTTTGCGTGATTTATTTTTAGATTTCCATTAGAAGAATGAGCCCATAAGGAATAGGGTTATCAATAAATAAGTACACCTCAGCTGAAGAGGAATTTGTCTTCTTGTTGTTGTTTCGTTTTGTTTTTTGTTTTTGTTGTTTTTTTTATTGGTTTTATTGGGGTGGGGGGGGGGGGGGGGGGGGGGGGGGGGTCGTTGCTCGATGCTGTCGTGCTTTGGAGAAACACTTTAAAAATTTTGGCCAGAAAACTCGTCTTTCAAATGTCGATCGATTTAAATGCCCTCATCTTTTCAAAATCTCTCAAATCTGA
>NC_088360.1:136614924-136619265 GCF_034508935.2 Berghia stephanieae | reverse complement strand
GTTGACTCAAATGGTTAAATGATTATAAAATCTGCCAGGACACAATGGTCGGTCAGTTGATATTTGGAATCGCCATCTGGCCGTCCTGTTGCCAGATTCATTTGCGCGCAACTGCGGACGTTATAACCAGACCGATTTTGATCGTTGATGGCTCAAAGAATTTGTCTCGATCTATGTTAATTTCCACAATACGGTCGTAAAATAGTTAAAATAGATGTCTGCCTGATTGTAATTGCCTTTATTCTCCGCAATAAAATAATAGAATAAATTCCCTTTAGTCATCCCTAAGGGGTATTTTTTTCATTGGGATCTATTCAAAGGGGAGACTGGAAGAACCCAGGCAACAGCCGCAGTGCAGCGCCGCAAAGTGAGCTAAGGCTAGGTGACTTCTTCAAGACCACATATCGGTTCAGGGTTCGAGAACTGCAGCAGTCTTGACGGCTCATATTTGAGTCCTTGGAAAAGGCATTTTACTCACATTGTCTCACCGTACTCAGGTGTGAAATGAGTATTGTTGGCCGTTACCAACGATGTCTGAAAAATTGTAACATCCTATAACACACTTAATGTCTCGTCCTACATGTTAAATGTTGCTGTTGGATAGGGACCCCTTGTAAAGCACTTAGCTTAGGGCACGTTTAGTGGATATTGCACTATATCTATGCTTATGTTTTGTTATTTATTGTTCATCATCATCATCATCATCATCATCATCATCATCATCATCATCATCATCATCATCGTCATCATCATCATCATCATCATTATTATTATTATTAATATTATTATTATTATCATTATTATGATCATTTTTATTGTTATTGTAATAATAATAATAATTATTATTATTATTATTATTATTATTATCATTATTATTATTATTATTATTATTATTATTATTATTATTATTATTATTATTATTATTATTATTATTATTATTATTATTATTATTATAGTAATGAAGATATCATAAACATTTGATTTTCACACTTTTGTTATCGTTGAACTGACGTACACTTCGGTGATCTGACAGCCAACCAGACATCCCACGCAAGTGGTTGTCGGCCTCCTATTCCAACTACGTCATAATTTCATCCTGCCGGACCCGTACCTAATTCCAGTCACGTCATAGTTTCATCCTGACCCCGTAATTCCAATCACACCTAATAAACACCCCTGTTCTGTGAACAAGGTAGTATGAGGTTTGTATCGACTTGTTGATTATCGACTTGCCTTGGTTATTAACACTATACAACGATTGGATCATTTCTCTGTCGTATGATGAGGCATCATTTCTAGTCATAGATGTTAATAGTGGCTGTTGGCTTGAGACCTGTTGTAAACCGTCTTGAGCACATTTATAGGGTGTATTGCTCTTTATGGAAGCTAACGGTTTAAAGACCACTTGCACCAAGATAGCAATAACAGTAATGTACCCGTAATGTGGGTTTCAATGTAGCCAAAGTCGTTGTCACTGCTCTCCTCCCCTTTAAACCGATTATATATAGATGCTGTTCGCTTGGCTAAGACGTCAACTTCGTTCTATCTATACAGGGATTCCCCCCCCCCCCCAAAAAAAAAAAAACATTTATAAACATCAAAATAATTGTAAATATGGGATTTAATAAAATGTAATTATTATTTTAAAATGTAGTTAAAATGCAGTGAATAAAAAAGAAATAAATGGAATGAATCCTATCAATATTTTTAAACATAAAATAATTAAATTTTTATTAACTTCCATGGATCCAATTATTCTTCATGCGTATGCATTTTTTAGGAACATCCTGTATTTATACAGTATTTGTTGTTTGTTTTGTTTTTAAGGATTTTACGGCGCTTGCGACACATTTAGATAATATAATCTATAAACTATCATCGCCAGCTAAAAGGAAGAAAACAAGATAGTAAAAAAATATATAGAATAGGGTTCAACATAGTCGTGACGTTACTTCCCTCGTAGTGACGCAGAGCAACTGGTTCTATTCTATCAGAACAATGGCGGACGCCATTATCGCCATCGCCACCTTATGAAATACTACTCCGACGAGCATAAAAGTGTATCTAGAGGAGAAAAACATTATAAATCTGATCACGTTTTGACTTTTATATATTCTGATCACATGACATGTGAAAAGGGTCTTGCCAGCATGAAGAATAAAAAGTACCGATTGTATTGCTTGCTGGGCGGCTGTGATATCAGACTATTGAATCCTATTACAGGCAAACGCACCCAAGAAACAGTGAGACAAAGCGGACTGGTTTAAATAGGGAATAGTAATAATTTCAAAGAGCATGCTTTCAGTGTGCTTCAACTAAGATCACCTTATAGGGAATGCGATTAGTGGAAGAGTAGCGTCCTTTGATTGGACGTCACCGGCGGAGAAGTTATTTGTAAACAAATCAACTACAACTACAAGCCAAGCGCTCCAAATACAAAATTTATTATTCATATTTCTGTACACAAATGCATTTCATAATCAACGTAGATCTTTTCTTTAGTTTTCTCCATTATGAAATGTTAACAAAATATGATGTAGACTACACATTAAAAATAAAAGATGTTGATAAATAACACAATTCGATGAGACAACCCTTACTAAACTTACTGAACTTCCCGCTAATGATTGGTACTTAATAATGAATGGCGATAGCGTCTGTCGGTTGTCAAGACGCGACTTCCAACGAAGGGGCGCTACTCTTAAATCTGTTTTGAAATCTTATTCCCCATATATAGAACGACGTCAGACTATAAACCTTCAAGGTTACACATAGTTTTGTGTGTTGGTCCGTTATATTTCCGGATGGCAATGTTGTGAGTTTCTTAGACAAGCGCACATCATCTATAGTCTTATTCAGACACCACAAGCACAGGGCTCCACTAAGAGGAACACACTCAGATGTTTACAAAGTATGTTCAAAACAAAGAATATAACTAACAGTACATAACAGAGAGATGATTTACAAGGGAAAAAAAACTCACCTCCCAAAACTAAACTATACTGTTTCCCTCTGAGTTAAGGACTCCGGCAAGGGCCAGGACAAAACCAAACTATCTCCCATTATTAGACAAAGAACGTAACTCAGAACTTTTATCAGTTTAGTGTTCACATTTACTCAGGGAATCGTGCATGTTCGAGAGTGCTATGCGGCTTTGTGGTACTGTGGTTCAGTAATATGATACTCGGATTATAACCTGTATGTCCCTGATTCGAACGTCGCCTTGGGCGGTACAACGTTAAATTTTTTGGAAAAGGCTCGTTACTCACAATATCTCTCCATACTCTGGTGCAAAATGAGTACGTGCGGCTATGTGGTCTTGTGGTATGACACTCGCTTTCGGATCGGAAGGTCCTGGGTTCGAACCTCACGCTCAGCGCATAGTTGAGTCCTTGGAAAAGTCTCTTTACTCACATTCTCTCACCGTACTCAGGTGTAAAATGAGTACCTGGCCGTTAACAGCGTTGTCTTAGTCCTAAAAAAATGTAATAATATTATCGCCTAACAGGCGGCATGTCCCGTCCTACATGTTGCTGTTGACCAGGGACCCCTTGTAAAGCGCTTTGAGCACATTTAGTAGATATTGCGCTATATACAGCTCAATTTTTAGTATCTGGCCGGTATTAAATAACTTGTAATAAAACCCAACAGACTTCATAGCCTACATGTTCCGTGTTGCTGTTGGCTTGAGACTTTTAGTACAACGTTTTGAATACGTTTACTGGGTATTGCGTTATGTAAAAGTTCACGCTTTTACTCGATGCTTAGAAATTGACAAATAAAGGAAAACACAATTTTCACACAAATGAGCTTCACATGTGTCATCTTTTTATTCATTAATCAAATAAAGCCAGATGATGTCACCAACGACAAAACATAAAAACTCAGCAAGTATAATAACAATGCGTGTTTCATCAAATCAAAACACAATTACAAGCAAGTCATAATATTACCAAAAAAAAATAAAAAATAAAAAAAAAAACTCTCAATGCTGTAAAATATCCAATCATGTTAATGACAAGGCAGCAATACTTCCGTAATCTGGAGAAAAAAAAACCGTTAAAAAAAATTTGGCCAGAAAACTAGTTCTTCAAATATCGATCGATGAAAATGACACAAAACTTTCAAACATGGGATTTACGTAGTCCGTAATAGAGTTCCATGTTTTGAGAGTCGTTGACAAGATGAGGGTCATATTAATCGGTCGACGTCTGGAGAACGAGTTTCCTGGCCAAAATTTAAAATACGTGTTTTTCTCCCTAGTTTGGCAGAATAGACGTATAAATCAATAAACTGCGTAGTATGTCACAAAGACACAGACTATTCCGCTTCCCAATGACA
>NC_088360.1:136597424-136609924 GCF_034508935.2 Berghia stephanieae | reverse complement strand
ATATTATACAAACTTGTATAAAATCATATAAAAATAGCTAAAGACCATTGACACAAACCTAAGATTTAACATCTTAATGTTATGTAAATATCAAAGATTTAACTTCATTAACTTTTTAAATAGATACATGAAAATATAATTTATAGTGAAAGCAAAACTTCTAACATTTGAGTGTTGAAATATGATTCTTCTATATCATGATCCCCAAATATTTGGTGCGGTTAAAATATTTTTAAAAGAATATTCTTTAAAAAACCCTCTGTCACAAAGTACGAGTAATATTTACACATTAAAAATTGATTAAGATCACATGATTGCATATATAGAAAGCCATGATATCAAACGTTATTGTCATTTATAAATAATATATAGATAATATTGATTGTTCGAGAGACAGGGGATGGGTGGGGGTGATGAAATGAAAGCAAAATCTAAACCACAAATTAAGTGTTTTCTTATTGGGAAGTGTTGAATTGAAAAGAACTCAGAAGTTGTATTTTCTCTTAAACGATAATGGAGAAAATAATATTTTGCCATTTATGGAAGCTGGTGTGATCGGTCTGTGTCAATCTTGGTGGATTCTCCGTTGAGATGTGTAATGTGTAGTATTTCAACAAACTTTCGGTGAGATGTGTAATGTGTGTAGTATTTTAACAAACTTTCGGTGAGATGTGTACTGTGTAGAATTTCGACAAACTTTCGGCGAGATGTGTAATGTGTAGTATTTCAACAAACTTTCGATGAGATGTGTAATGTGTAGTATTTCAACAAACTTTCGGTGAGATGTGTAATGTATAGTATTTCAACAAAATCATCAGATTATTCATCGCAATGGAAAATTACAAGCACATATGACGTACTCTGAAAAAAGCACGATTAAAAAAGTTTGGCCATAAACTCGTCCTTCAAATATCGATCGTTTAGAATGATCCTTAAATGGAAGACTTCGCAAAGTCAAAGGTTTGAGCGTTTTTGCCAATAATAGGATCATTATAATCGACGGATATTTGAAGGACGAGTTTTCTGGCCAAATCTTTAAATACGTGTTTACTTATTTATTTATTTACTTTTAGAATACGGCAGAAATAACAAGCAAATGAAAAGAAGAAATAGATAATTCACCACGGGAACACGATCACCACGACTAAATAGTTTGTGAAAATCTCTCTCTCTCTCTCTCTCTCTCTCTCTCTCTCTCTCTCTCTCTCTCTCTCTCTCTCTTTCTTTCTTTCTCTATCTATCTATCTATCTATCTATCTCTATCTCTCTCTTTCTCTCTCTCTCTCTCTCTCTCTCTCTCTCTCTCTCTCTCTCTCTCTCTCTCTCTTTCTATCTCCTTTTCTCTAGAAACAAATAATTTGCATCAATAAAGTTGGTCCATATTATTATTGTTTGGTAGTCTCTAACGAGAAGGTAGGCACATGTTTCCCACATAACATTTTTACAGAAACTCGCATTTTGTAGTGACATAATTAAAGAGCAGGCACTGTTGTAAGATAAAGATCGGAGAAAGTGTGTATGACACGGTTTGTCTGGCACTGTTTCATACACACTTTTTCAGATCTTTGCACATATGGTAGCGGATTCAATAAGGCTTGAATTTGTATAATATTACCACAAAGTTATAAATCGACGTGTACAGATATGCAGGCCTGACACCCGAACGCAATTATGGGCCTAGTTTAACATTGTTATAATGAACAATATTTTGCGTCATATATTTTGAGATTTCCATCACAACAATGCGCCCATAATGAATTGGGTTATTAGACCTGCAAATAAGTGCACGTCGGTATAAGTTTGACTGAACTGAAATCTTGATTGTTTCAAAGGAATAAATGCGAGTACATTTTGGTCAAATTTCATATCTCGTTTTCAGTTAGAAGCAACACATAACATTTCATGCATAATAAGTTTTATCAACGCTATGAGGCGTGGCTGTGTTATTTTATAAATAAGCAAGAAGTTCACACGATTTTACATTGAATATTGTATAAATTCTTAGAACTGGATGAAAGATCGTGAAGTATTTGGTACAAATGATATACGCTATTTTCTTCATTTTACTCCAAACAAGTTTGTTTGTATCTTAAATGAAGTTAAAAGTTTCAAATAATTGTCACTTTGAATGCTTATTACAAAAATTATATCAAGAATTCAAAGAAACAACACTTTTCCGCAGTGTCTTTGCATACTTAAGCTGAATTAATTTTCACCCCAAATACCGGAGCTTACTCAATTTCTCAATCGTTTCTATGTTACGTTGGCTTGCTTTGTAACTAGTTTTTACCATTTTCAATCCCTTTTCCTCCCTTAAACTGAAGGTTGTAAGCTCTAACGATCTTTTAGAACCATATCTTAAAACATGAACACACATTAAATATGGCTACCGTAACTATAGCAACCATTGCGTAATGTACATAGTCGAATTTCTTAAATTTGTTTTGGGTGTTGTTAAGGGTTTATAAAGAGATATGACGTTGTTTTGATAATATGATATACGATCCTCTCCTTAAAAATACCTTTTAATTCTAATAAAGAGGTTCAGCAGGTCATACGCATCACGCATCATGTATCACCTATTACGTCACGTATCTATCACATGATCACTCTCATTGTCTGTTCGACTTTTGATTGGATGTCACAATGTTACCATTTCCGTACTTATATTTATATAAAATCGCATAGGAGCACTATTTTTCCGTAAATATAATATAATGATCTTGTGATAGATACTTGACACGTGATGCGTAATGCATGATACGTATGACTTCTCTATTGTCATGAACAGACACAGCACTTGGAAAATAAGCAAAGAATAGATTATAGGGTACATTCGTTTTAGGAACAAGTGTACAGTCGGAAGTCTGTATACAAGAAAAGAAAGACACGGTGTGTTTATTGTTTACCCTGATAATTTCAACCTCTCCATAAATATATTATTAAACATAACACCCAGGAATGGCCCACGGTTTACGACAACCTTGTTGACAGTTCTTCATTTCAAAGGTTTTAGTATTGAATTTAAATACAAGTGACCCGACGATTTAATCTGGTATTTTGTAAGAGAGAAATGGACACAGAAAGTATTGAATTTGGAGCCAATTTGATCAGAATGTCATATCGTGGGTCTGACTCAAACCGTGCAAACGCCATGTGCGGTAAAACTATTAACTTTTAGCTTCTATCAAAGCTCAGTCCGTGACCTTCGTAAACTCATGGCCTAGCACTGACCAACAAATAACATCAAAAGACTGGCATTTTGACGTCATTATTTGTTTTTTGCACCGCCTAGTGAGTTGTCGTTAGTAGTGCTCATGGAAACAAGTGGTCCCATTGGTTGAACTATTGAATACAACTCACTTTTGTGGCCAAAGACTGGCATTTTGACGTCATTTTTTGGTCAGTGTCAGGCTATATGTTAACGATGGCTACGGTCTTAGTGACAGGCTATAAGTAAACGATAGCTACGCTCAGTCCCTCTCCTAATCGTGTGACCAACATAACCACGTAATCCCGTTATTGGGCGAGAAAAGTCATGTGATCTAAACGCACTCTTGTTCTGCTTCCTTTTAAGTCTGTAACTACAATCTTGAAGATACCACAGGCCACGGTATTTTTTTTTTTAAAGAACTAGAGATGTGAGACTATTCCAATGGCTCAATGTCGACGGTATGAACGAGTACAAGTGGGCGTCCCCTCTTGAGTGGGGAACCATAAACTCGGATGACTTCCTCTTGAAAAAACATCAGTGAGGGAGAATTTCACTTGGTCGTTTAGTAGTCCTTCAGAGTCAATAGACATCATGGGGCCGGAGTTTATCCCGGTTTCAATAATGTGAAACGGGCAATTGCAATTTCTTGCTACCCTTTGGATAGTACGTTAGTCTCTCGTTAATTATACTTGGTCTTTTAAGCCTTTGCTAAATAGTGTCTCACATGACAGTTTATTGCAGAAGCTGCATTCTCAAAATCACCCGTCTCGCATTTCCACGGTTCGAGTCGGACGCCTATCGATTTGAGATATTTATTGCTGGCCAAGGAACTGCATTCATTCTCATCAGACAAAATACCAGATAGAAACAGTTGGTCACAAATGAAACAAACGAAATCTTGATATTGCCGGATATCCTCTGGAATAGATCCAATGTTGCCAGGTTGATCATCGTGCTGGTTTGAGATACTTTAACAAATCTAATGAAATGCAAGACAAAAGCTTGTTATCCAAGATGTATTCATTATGCTGTGGTATCAGTATTAATATCGTTCGTCATTCTAATGCAGGTTTTGTTTTGGTCACAATATCTTTGTGGTCTTTGCATTCTTTCTGTTACTATAATTATTTTTTGTTTTCCTTACTGTGGTTGTTGCTTGTTTGTTTGGGTTTTTTGGTTTTTTTTTTAAAACTTTTGTTGATGCTGCTACTGCCATAGCAATTATTTTTGTTGTTGGTTCTGTTGCTTTATTTTGTTTTTACTAATTGTATTTATTTTCTTGTTGTCATTTTTGTTTGTTTGTTCATTTGTTGTTTTTGTTGTTGTGATGTTGTTATTGCTGCTAACAGACGCCTGGAACCCTGAGCAATTATCTAATTGACTTCGAATAATAAGAGTAAATTATTCGTTGCCTTTGGGAAGAGGATTTATTTTTCAGCTTTCAAGTCTAAAAAGAAGTTTGCTGTGAGAATAGAGAGATGTCACGAGATAGAGAAAAAGATGTTATATGTATATAACGTTTTACCAATGTGCACTTATGTGCAGGTCTGATAACCAGAATTGCATTGGGCTCATTTTTGTAATGGAAATACTCTCAGAAATATTGTTCATTACAACAATGTTAAATCAACCCATAACTGCGTTCTTTTATCAGACCTGAAATATTATGTAGACGTAGGTCTGACAGATTTCTCCATTTGCCTCCACCGGCTACAACAGAACGATCTCAAGGTGAATAGCAACAGGGCCTACATCGCCCGGTAACGAGAGGTATATATTGTGCGGCCATGTGGTCCAGTGGTATGACACTCGCTTTCGGATCGGATTAATCAACCCGAAATAATGCCGCTTTGAAGCACAAGGTCACATATGTTCCAGATTAGATCTGAGAATTCCAGATTGCCATTTAGTAAGGGGGGGGGGGTAGATTTTTAAAAACCTTGAATTGTTCAAATTAGGGTTGAAAGCATGAAAATTACATATGTTTTAGAACATGAAAAATCCTATAATTTATGCTATAGAACCACTCTGTGAGATCAGTATTAGTTGAGATACCAGCTTTTTAAGATTGGAAAATTTTGAAATGGACGACAATAATTTCGTTCATTCCAATTGTGTAAACATTCAAAACAAGGCGATCCAAGGTTGTTTTATGCCATCCTTGAATTCCCATTGGTGACTACTTTAGTGTCAAATCGGATGGTCTCCTTTCGCTAAACGTTCGATTCATGAACTACCCAAATTGTTTAATCGTCAATCTTACTCAATTAGACACCTCCACGGTATGAATTCAGGAAATTGACGTCTTCCTTATCTGGGTTTAAACTACTTTACGATAGACTTGCGTCCTATCCAAAGGGTAGCAAGCAAATTTACTGTCCGTTCAATGCTTGTAAAAACGAGATTAACTCCGGCACCGTATGCTTTATGGCTATAACCAGTTAACTGCCGTACCTCAGAGAGACACGCGTTTAAAAATTTGGCCAGAAAATTCGTCCTTCGAATATCGATCGATTTATATGAACCTCATTCTGGCAAAAACTCTCAAACCTGGGACCTCGCGAGGTCTTCCTTAAAGTCTCAGGTTTGAGAGTTTTTGCCAAGATGAGGGTCATTTAAATCGATTGAAATATGAAGGATGAGTTTTCTGGCCAAATTTTTAAATACGCGTCTTTCTGAAACATGGCAATTAACTAGTTAAAGAAATACGTTAATAAATAGGCTAGAACGTGGAAGGTATCACGTGACTTACCAAATGGGTTTTTGCCTGTTCTTTTTGGATTCTGTGGTAAGCTGTTGAAGTAATTGTCTGGAGAAAGAGGAAAATTACGTCGTCAAGTAAACGTTTCTAGGAAACTGACAAGAGGTAGAGTCGAAGTATTAGTAGTTGTGGTAATAGTAGTAGTAGGGGTAGTGGTGGTGGTAGTAAGTGGTGGTGGTGGAGGAGGAGGAGAAGAAATGGTGAAACGATATTTTAAACAAAATTATTAATTATCATTATTATAGTGTTAGTAATGATGATAATGTGCTGATGATGGATTACCAAAAACATCACCACCTCCTTATTATTGTTCTTTCATCATCATCTTCATCATCATCATCATCATCATCATCATCATCATCATCATCATCATCATCATCATCATCATCATCATCATCATCATCATCATCATTATCATCATCATCATCATCATCATTATCATCATCATCATCATCATCATCATCATCATCATCATCATCATCATCATCATCATCATCATCATCATCATCATCATCATTATCCTCATCATCATCATCATCATCATCATCATCATTATCATTATCATCATCATCATCATCATCATCATTATCATTATCATCATCATCATTATCCCATCATCATCATTACATATTCATCATCATCATCATCATCATCATCATATCATATCATCATCATCATCATCATCATCATCACATCATCATCATCATCATCATCATCATCATCATCATCATTATCATCATCATCATCATCATATCATCATCATCATCATCATCATCATCATCATCATCATCATCATCATCATTATCATCATCATCATCATCATCATCATCATCATCATCATCATCATCATCATCATCATCATCATCATCATCATTATCATCATCATCATCATAATCTCCAACACCATCATACCACTAGACAACACCCAAACACATCAACAACCCACGATTTAGATCCAGACAATCACCACCACCACCATCATCATCATCATCATCACCAACACCATCACAGCCACTAGACAACACCCCAAACACATCAACAACCCACTATTTAGACCAAGACAATCACCACCATCGCCACTACCGCCACCACCATCTTCATCATCATCATCATCATCATCATCATCATCATCATCATCATCATCTTCATCATCATCATCATCATCATCATCACCAACACCATCACAGCCACCAGACAACACCCCAAACACATCAACAACCCACGATTTAGACCCAGACAATCCTTCCACTCATTGTAAGTAATCTTTTTGTTGCTGTCCGCGTCACAGTATCGAAGGAAGCTCCGTCGACACCGTCTGGGATAACTTTTACTTTTTAACGTCTTCTTCCTCAGGGGACGCCACTCTTTCTTGTCCAACATCTAGGCAAAATAAGAAATATATATTACAGTAGGATAACAAAACAAATAAAATTAAAATTCCCTTTATTCATCCCATGGGGACTATTCCAAGGGGAGACTGGAATAACCCAGGCGTTAGCCGCAGTGCCGCTCCGCAAATTGAGTTAGAGCGAGGTGACTTGTTCAAGGCCACACAGCGCAGCGGCAGGTGATCGTACTCGTTACCTTTCGGGTACGAAGCAAAAACCGTAACGCCGAGTCACGCTGACCCCAGACCCTGCATAAAGTTAACACTCTTGTTGGTCCCAAATTTTCTGTTCTTTATCAAGTATGTTATTATACTTATGGATAAAATAACTTGAGCATTCAAATAACGCATTGGCCACTAAACGTGCTCAAGGAGCTTTACAGGTGGTCCCTAGACAACAGCGACATAACATGTAGAATGAGACATGAAGCCTGTTAGGCGATAACAATTTTTTTTCGGACAGAGGCAACGCTCTTACGAATTTACGAATGTAAATTAGCTTTTTATATAGAGCAATATCCACTAAATGCGCTCAAAGCGCTTTACAATGGGTCCCTGACCAACAGCCACACGTAAAATGTAGAACGAGACATGATGCCTGTTAGGCGATATTACATTTTCTTCCGACAGAGACAACGCTGTTAACGGCCAGGTATTCATTTTACACCTGAGTACGGTGAGAGAATGTGAGTAAAGAGTCTTTTCCAAGAACTCAGGACTCGAACCCAGAACCTTCCTATCCCAAGGCGATTGTCATACATTACGTAACATTTCATCTCAATTTCCTTACTCTAGGTACACACATTTGCAGGTCTGATAACCGAACGCAATTATGGGCTTGATTTAACATTGTTGTAAATTGACAATGCTCAGCGTTGGTTCGAAAGTATTTACACTACAACTGTGAGCCCATAATAAGTTAGCTTATCAGACCTGCAATTAAGTACACGTCGTCCTTACCCCATTATTATTTTTATCTAAAGATTTTAATTTCCACCTTGCAACTGCTTCTCGTAATGAAATATTGCCCCCAAATTCAGTCCTGTGGAAAAGAAGAAAAAAAGTAAAATATTAAATAACACACTATTTATAAAATTTTCATTAACTTAAAAACATAAAATTCATAAACGGTTTTTACTTCTTAAAAATGAAGTTCTTCAAATCCAGAAATCTCAGACCTGCAAATATACTCACGTTTTTATGAAAAGTTTATCGGCATTTTTGTTACAATACTTAAGAACAAAAATTGAAACTTATATTACTCACTGTGGTTGTTTACCATCTTTCTCCTCCGCCTCTTTCATCTCTTTGGTCAAATCCGCTACAAGATCCACCAAAAATCGGCGTTTTTGTTCAAAAGGGCAACCTGAAATTTTTTTAATGGACAGATGTCATTAAAAGCAATGCATTGAATTATTCGTAAAAATAGTTAATGACACTACCTATCTAAATGCTATCTGATCTCACCATTAGAAAACAGCATTCGATCAGTTTGTTACATTGATCTCTACATACATTAAGGTAAAGAAAACAACATCACAATTCTGCCGTATTTTGAAAAATCGGTATTCAAAATTTTGGCCCTAAAACTCGTCCTTCAAATATCTATCGATTACAATGATCCTCAATGATCCTGGGACTTTTCAAAGTCTTTGCCAAGATGAGGGCCATTTTAATCTATCGAGATCTGAAAAGTTTTTTTTAGCATCCTATCCAAAGGGAAGTAAATAATTGTTATCTAGACTAGCATCCTATGCAAAGGGAAGTAAAAATTGTTATCTAGACTAGCATCCCATCCAAAGGAAAGTAAACGATTGCTATCTAGACTAGCATCCTATGCAAAGGGAAGTAAACGATTGTTATCTAGATTAAGATCCCACCCAAAGGGAAGTAAACGATTGTTATCTAGACTCGCATCCTATCCAAAGGGAAGTAAACGATTGTTATCTAGACGATCATTATATCCAAAAGGAAGTTAAGAACCCCCCCCCCCCCCCCACAAAAAAAAAACAACAACGTAAAAGCATACAAACGCCCAAAATAATAGATATTGATAAAAAGAATAAAAACCGTATATTCTTTATAATGTCATATAAAACATAAAATATGGTTGACTGCTTTATGACTCAATGCTTACCTTTAATCTCCCTCTCATTGTCAAATGTACAGTTGGGCGTTACCCTGTATGTAGCTGTACCAGGAATAGGCACACCCGTTGTTTCCTTGGGGAAGATTTATAGATAGATTTCAATACATTTGATGTAATCACGTGATCTGCTCAACGGTTTTGTATTTTTGCTAAATAGGTTTTGAAGCTTGGATTTCTCTCTCTCTTTCTCTCTCTCTCTCTCTCTCTCTCTCTCTCTCTCTCTCTCTCTATCTCTCTCTCTCTCTCTCTCTCTCTCTCTCTCTCTCTCTCTCTCTTCATCTCATTCTCTCTGTCTCAGCCAGACGATGGGTGTCGTGTCAATTGGATCCCGAGTTTGGTTCTTCGACACCATGATATTTGACTCCATGTTTTCACCTGGCACTTCTCCATTCCCTATATCATCATCATTATGAGGTAAAATCGTTCATTACTATACAATGTGTCAATACCTGTTTGTCTGATATGATAGCATGTGTAAAACGTGTTGCTTACGACAATACGCGAAATCAACGGCGAAATATCAAAATGGAGTCACTTCTCCCATACCTGAACACACCAACAGTATCCAGTTAGATGGCACTGTGCCTTTTCCCTGGTCCGTTTTGGTGTACAAATGGGACTAGAAAATAAGATACCATCAGACTGAAACCAGGATATCAATTACACAAGGTAAGCTTATGTATCAAGTCCTCCAACAGAGTGGTTATACACTTCCACTCCCAAAGAGATTGGAACCAGTTTTCTGACATCACACTTTTGTTCACTATTAACTTGTAAAGTATTCATTCAGAGCCATTGAGCCCTTGGAGCCGGAAACGGACCATAGCAATTGCTTTCTATCCTTTGGATAAGACGCTAGTGCATCGCAAAGTACTTTCCGCCAAATCTAACCGACGCTGCTGGGTGGATAGGGGGGAGGGGGGTAGCAGAAAAAAATGTCGTCTGCACCCGGGATCGATCTTGGTCCCTCTGCGTGTAATGCGGGTGCTCTACCAACTGAGCTATAGTGGTTTTGAGTAAAACTCGTGATTTTGGTACATACGATGTGAAACTTGTCGATTACGACAATACGCGAAATTAATGACGAAATATCAAAATGGTGTCGCTACACTCATTAAAAAGAATTGAGTTTTTATATAGCGCAATATCCACTAAACGTGTTCAAAGCCTTTTACAACAGGTCCCTAACAAACAGCAATACATAACATGTAGAGCGAGACATGACGCCAGTTGGGCGATATTACAAATTTGTTTCCGACATAGACTACGCTGTTTACTGCCAGGTACTCATTTTACACATGAGTACAGTGAGAGAATGTGAGTAAAGAGCCTTTTCCAAGGACTCAACTATGCGCCCAGTGAGACTAGAACCCAGGACCTTCCGATTCGAAATCGAGTGTCGTACCACAAGACCGCATAACCGCACACCATACCTGAACACACCAACAGTATCCAGTTAAATGGCACTGTGCCTTTTCCCAGGTCCCTTGTGCTGTACAAATGGGAATGAAATGCTTGGCGTCTGGTTCCTGGGAGTGGAATTTGATGGCTGCTTCTCTTTCCTCCGTACAGCTTTGGGGTTGATCTGTCACGTGAGGAGATATATATATATATATATATATATATATATATATATATATATATATATATATATATATATATATATATATATATTTATATTAGTTTAAATTTAGTTAACATTAAACTAAATTCGATATAAACACAAACAGTTCCCCTAACACTTAATAAACCATTAAACTTATAAACCAATACTAGCGTCATCATTATAATATTCACTACCACCGCCGCTGCCATCAACAGCAAAGGCAGCAGGACTACCACCACTAAAAAGGAAACGGCAACAACAAGGATAACAACTATATCAACAATCACAATAACCACAGTTCAGCATCATCATTATTATCATCATCATCATCATCATCATCATCATCATCATCATCATCATCATCATCATCATCATTTTCGTCATCAGCAGCAGCATCCATAACAGAACAAGCAGAATTAAAAGTAACATAAACGTCCAACTTGAACATTTTCACTTGAGAATTTATATAGAGCAACATCAAATGTGCTCAAGGGGCTTTATAAGGGTTCCATAGCCAGCGCAACACTTTACGCGGAGGACGAGACATAATGCCTGTTAGGCGATATCACAATTTTTCCAACATAGACAATGCTTTTTACAGCCACGTAAAATCTTATACCTGGGTAGTGTGAAAGAATGTGAGTAAAGAGCCTTTTCCAAGGTCTCAACTATTCGAGGGACTTGAACCTAGATCCAATCGATCTGAAGGCGAGTGTCATACCATTAGACTACATAGCCGTTCAACCAACCAGCTGTCCATCCAGCAATCCATGCATAGAAATATTGTGGCAAAAGGTTTTAATCTCAGATCTGGATGCTAAACATGTGTTTCATTTCAAGGAGCTGGGCACAAAAAACACGAGCCATTCTGAGCATCTGTCTAGTGATTCAGTCCTTCAGAGCCTTTAGGCCCATAGGGCCGGAGTTTGTCCCGGTTTCTATAGCGTGAAACGGACAATAGCAATTACTTACTTTCCTTTGGATAGCACGCTATTTTATCGCAAAGTACTTTCCTCCAGATCTAACAGACCCAAATATCCAATCACTTCTGGGTAGACAGTGCGGTCAGAAAATATCTCGACTACACCCGGGATATCGGTCCCTTTGCATTTGAAGTTAGTGCTCTACCAATTGAGCTATGGGGAACCCCCTAGTGATTAAGACTCTGGTTTATTTATTAATAACGTAAAAAAAAAAAACTCACTGTCTCTCTCTTGGCCTTGATTGGGGGAGGCAGATGGAGATGGACGAGATGAGATGAGTGCTGGGAGTTTGGGGCCGACTGGCAGGTTATCTGGGACCACCAAGAGACCTGCATGGGGAATGGACAAATAGTCCCACAAGTATGGAATTAGTGCGCGTCTTTATGTTCTATACATTTAA
>NC_088360.1:136587424-136589924 GCF_034508935.2 Berghia stephanieae | reverse complement strand
CAAATTGGTGGTTAATAATCTTGCCCAAGAAAAAAAAAAAAAAACGAAAGTGCCTGAAGCGGGGCTCAAACCCGGGACCTTCCGGATCACAATGCAATGCCTTAACCACTCGACCCCCCCACCCCCTATCGATGATATTTGAAGGACAAGTTTTCTGGCCAAAATTGTTATATACGCATCTTTCCAAAAGCACAGCGGTTAACAGGTTAATCAAAGCACAAAGACTTACGTTTGATGTCAACACCGAGGCAAAGCGTCCACTCCGCTTTCTCGATCGACCTGTCTCTCTTCTTATCACAGAAATCCAGGAATCGCCTGGCACAAGTTTTGGGTTTGATCAACTTCTTGACCATTCGTCCAAAGGTTCGAATCTCCTTGAATCTTAAGTTACCGTCCTTGTTTTTGTCCAATTCTAAAAACTTCCACTCCACAATTGCCTTCTCCGTGCCAAACTCATCAGCATCTGGACCTAGAACAAAAATAAACGATAAAAATATGTAAACAAAAATGAATATAACAGCTTCAAAAAAGAATAAAATACTAAATACGAAACGTTTCGGACTCAAAACTATTCTTAAGCCATAAAAAAATACAATAAAAACATAAATACATTACATTAATAACCAGATAGACAGCAGATAAAGTATATCCTTAATGTAAGTATGAGGTCTTGGAATGTAAATAAGAAGAGGCGCTCGTTGATAACAAAGAACGGTTTGACATTATTGTAATGGACAAAATTTTGCGTTGGTATGAGGGTACATAGTTTCATTACAAACATGAGCCCGTAACAATTTAGGTTTCAGAGCTGCAAATAGTTAAGGATTGAATTAACATTGTACTGGACAATATTTTGCCTTAGTTTGAGAGTATTTCCATTACAAAAATGAGGCCATAATACTATGGGTTATCAGACCTGCTAATAAGTACAAGTAGGCCATTCTTGATACAAATTAAAATATCTACAGCTTCATATTGATTCTATGCGTTTAGTTTAAAAAAATAACTCATAACATCCACCAGCCGGATATAACCTACCAACACACAAAATTATGTGTAATCTTGAACGTTTATAGTCTGACTAATACAATTTAATGAGAACCACTCGTGAAAATGGCTGGCTAAAAACAATAAAAAGAGCTGAGTGGCGTCAAAATCGTTTCTTCTATGCAATCACCACACGTAGATGGTTTCGACTGTAATTATAGACAAATCCCATGAGTCCTTTCTGTGGGCTCGGTAGACTTGGCAGCGCCCATCTCCTCTCCAAGTCGCAGGGTGGCTGATGGGTACTCGGCCTTGCCAAAGGGCCTCCCATGATTCTGTCCGGGGCTGTCCCCCGACGACCAGCCGGTCATGGGATAGAGTGAGAGTGAGTGAGATAGACAAATCCAAAATAATATGACATAATGATTTACCTGAAGGTGGCGGCGTGATGTTGGCTCTGTCATATTCCTCTTTGAACACTTTGATGAGAGCAGCGTTGAATGTTTGACGATCTTTGCTGCTGCATGCTGGACAAACAAGAAACAAGATACAACAGAAACCACAAATCATAAAACAAATGTAGATATTTCAAATGTATAACTAAAACCACAAACTAACAAGAAACAAATGTTTTTGAACAAAATAACAGAAACCACAAACTACAAAGAAACGTAGATATTTCAAAACTATAACTAAAACCACAAACTAACAAGAAACAAATGTATTTCAAAACAATAACGGAACCCACCAACAAAAAAGAAACAAATGTATTATAACACAATAACAAAAACAAAAAAAAAACACAAAGTGAGAAACAAATTAAATATGTTTTATTAACACAATGTCAAAAACCACAAACTAGGAGACGAAGTTGTTTTAACATAATAACAAAAACTACAAATAAACCAGAAACAAATGTATTTTAACACAAATACAAAATCCATAAACAACTATAAAACAAATATATTTTAACACTATGACATGACACAAATGCAAAAACCTCAAACATAAAAAGAAACAAATTCATTTTAACACAATAACAAAACCAGAAACAAACAAAAAAACATTTGCATTTTGAAACAATAACAAATATGCAAAAACAAACAAATAAGAAATAAATGCATGTTAACACAATAACGAAAACCACGAACAAATAAGAAACAAATTTATTTTAACACAATAACAATAATCAAAAACATACAAGAACCATTTATACGTTAACACAATAACAAAAACCACAAACAAACAAGAAACAAATTTATTTTCACACGATAACAAAAATCCACGAACAAGCAAGAAACACATAGGCGTCTATATTTTAACACAATGAAAAAAAAACCACACAAACAAGAAACAATTGTATTAAAATACAATAACAAATGACATTAACAAAAAAACCCAAACAAACAAGAAACAAATTTTAACACAATTAAAAAAATACAAACAAACAAGAAACACATTTAATTTGAACACAGTTTAAAAACCCACAGACAAAGAAACTAATTTGTTTAAC
>NC_088360.1:136442424-136584924 GCF_034508935.2 Berghia stephanieae | reverse complement strand
TTCTTCTCTTCTTCTTCTTCTTCTTCTTCTTCTTCTTCTTCTTCTTTCAGTTTATCCCGCATTTTGCATGGTTGTCATAATGAATGTCACATCTCCATGCATCTCGGTTCATATATTATCTTTCTCCAGGCCCAGTTCTTTTATATCGTTCTTTACACCCTATCCAACCATCTAGTCTTCGGGCATCCCTTTTTCCTCTTTCCGCGAATTGTAAGTCCAATACTTTCCTTCCCACTTACTCCCTCCCTCGTCTCTTAATATATCCGAACCATTTCAATCTATCTCAAACATGACACTACAAATCTACCATGCTCTGTAAAGCATGTTTTAATAGTTTTGGCCAGAAAACTCATCCTTTAAATATCGATCGATTAAAATGACCCTCATCTTGTCAAAAACACTCCAACCGAGTACTATCTATATTGATCGATAATTGAAGGGCTAGTTTTCCGACTTATTTTTATCGTGCTTATTTTTTCTTAAGATTACGTCAGATATAAGGTTTTTATATTTTGTGACGGATTTCTGGTCATCATTTTAATCAGCATTTGCCATAAAAGTTATCTGACCAGAATGTGGAAAATCTGTTTTATCGGTATTTGGCAGAGCTCACAAATCCACTATCAAAGTCACACGTATTGATCTTCCATTGGTTGCCAAAAATATTATTTATAGATTTTTAGGATAAAGTAATATCATATTGACAGCGTGGCTCACCGGTACGGCCATTGCTTCGTACCCAAAAAGGTACCGAGTTCGAATACCTCGCGCTGTGTGGCTTGACAAGTCACCTCACCTCTAGCTCAATTTCGGCACTGCACTCGCTGACGCCTGGTTATTCTAGTTCCTGAATAACTCAACAAATTTCCATGGAGATTAAGGAATTTTATTTATTATTATACTATTATTATATTATTATTATTTTATTATTTTATATTATTATTATTATTATTATTATTATTATATATTTTTCGATCGATCTGTATATCAAACAGACAAGATACCTTTAGATGCTCTATTTGTGAATTATGAAATTATATTATTTTTAGAATACAATAACTCCGATTGGTATAATTATTATACAGGAATGTAATTCGTTTAAATACATTGAGCATATAAGAATATTTTGAAATAGTATAAAAATTAAATATAAAATGACGAAATTTATACAACAATTTTGAAGGCATTAGATGAAGGATTTTGTTAAATGCGATGTGGTGGTCTCAAGCATTTATGGAAAAAAGACGATAAAAAAAATCTTTTCTATAGCGCAATGACTACTTAAGGTGTTCAAAGCGCTTTACAAGAGGTCCTAAGGCAACATCAACACTAAACAAGCAGGACGAGACATCATACTTGTTAGACGCTATTGCGTTGTTTTGTTTTGTTTTGTTTTGTTGACAGAGCTGTTACAGCTACAAATTTTACATCTGAGTACGGTGAGGGAATGTGTCAAGAGAGCCTTTTCCTAGGACTCAACTTTGGACGGGACTCGAATCAGGGACCTGCAGGTTTGAAGGCGAGTTTCATACCACGTGACCACAGAGCTGTACAAATGAGTCAATCTGTTTTATGAGAAAGGATATTAATATCTCTTGATGTAAAATGATCTGATCAATTGACATTTCACCTTTGCACTGTGGTTTCCTGCCCTTGAGGGATGTTTTTGGGATGTGTCGTCCATCTTGCGTGACACACCAGCAGTAGCCCGTGGACGTATGACATTGGATATCGTTATACGACCCGTCAGCTTTACACGTGGGTAGGACCACCTCCGTTGTCTGACGACGTGATATTTCTAGAGCTTCTTGTCGCTCTCTCAGACATTTGCTCATGTGGCCAACATCTGCGGATAGAGAAAAAAAATGTCAATTACGATTAATTGGATCTACAGAGAGAAAGATAAAGTGAGTAAATGTGACTCATATAGATAGTATGCGCTTGACTAAGAAGCTCATAACATTGCCATCCGGAAGTATAACGGACCAACACACATAACTGTGTGTATCCATGAACGTTTGTAGTCGGGTTAATACAGTTCAGTGAGCATTACTCATAAACGCGGATGGCAAAAAACAATAACAAAGACCTGAGTGACGTCATCTTCGAACTATCTATATAAAGGAACAAGCAAAACAAAAACAACAAGTAACCTTACATATTTGTGTTTTTGTTTTGTTTTTTTGTTTTTTGTCTCCTGACGAAGGTCAAGGACCGAAACGTTGTTTTGTGTTGTTCTCTTATAAATGAGTCACATTTACTCATTTTATCCTTCTCTCCAATTTACTGGCTCATTTAGGCACCTCTAGTAATTGGATCTACATTTATCGTGCGGCTATGTAGTCTTGTGGTATGACACTCGTTTTAAGATCGGAAGGTCCTAGGTTCGAGCATCGCTCGGCGCATAGTTGAGTCCTTGGAAAAGGCTCTTTACTCACAGTCTATCACCGTACTCTGTGTAATATTATGAGTAACTGGCCGTTAACAGCGTTGACTCTGTCCGAAAAAAATTGTAATATCGCCTAACAGGCGTCATGTAACGTCCTACATGTCAAGTGTTGTTGTTAGCCAGGGACCCCTTGTAAAGTGTTTTGAGCGTGATTAGTGGATATTGTGCTTAATAAAAAAGCTCACGTTTGTTTTTTAAAATTGTTTTTAAACCGGGGTATTGCAACCCCCCCCCCCCCCCCCCCCCCCCAACTCTCTAATCAATCTACCAATTCCATTAGTTTAAATTATAGATCAAACATTTCTCCTTTCTCTCCCCCCCCCCTCCTTTGACCTTGAAACTTGAGCTTTTATAGTGCGCAATATCCACTGAACGTGCTCAAAGCGCTTTACAAAGGATCGCTGCCAACAGCAACACGTAACATGTAGAATGAGACATGACGTCTGTTACAATTTTTTTCCAACAGAGACAACGCTGTTAACGGCCAGGTACTTATCTTACAGCTGAGTGGGGAGAGAGAATGTGAGTAAAGAGCCTTTTCCAGAAACTCAACTATGCTTTGAGCGAGGCTCGAACCCAGGACCTTCCGATCCGAAAACAACTGTCATATCACAAGCCACATGGCCTCCTACTCCTTCTCTTCTTCTTCTTCTTCTTCTTCTTCTTCTTCTTCTTCTTCTTCTTCTTCTTCTTCTTCTTTACAATCAAAATCAATGCGGGTTGTTCTTTTCTGGCACAACTCACCCCACCTAATCATTGTGAAGAGCGTATATCCAAAAATAACTTTCCCAAACCGCCACTGATTCCTAATTATATTTTTATTGCTGTTCAGTCTAGAACGACAAATAAGTGCACGTCAGTCTAGAACAAAATTGATCAACTCTTAACTGTCTTTTAATAAGCCGCCAAGTGTCTAACAGACCGATAAACAACAACAACAAAAACATAAACTAGCAAACAAGCAATAAAACAAGAAAAATAACCACCAACAAAACAAATAAATAACAAGAAAAAAAAACGTAAAGAAAAAAGAAAGTTAAAAAATACCAAAAGAAAACAAAACAAAACAACAAAACAAACAAAACAAAGACGCAAAAAACAGTGGATCTTTTCTTTATTCTTTTAAAATCTAACGAGCATTACACCTACTTGTATTTCATAAAGATTTTGTTCACACCCTGAAATCCAAACTGGGGCACAACATCGACAAAACATTCCTTTTATTTATTTTGTACCAGAAAACGTTGACGTCATATAAAATATTCGTGAAAATGTTGCTGTTTGAAGCTCGAAGGAAAAAATAACGATAAGTATTGAAAAGTAAGCTCCAATTTATTAAACAAAGACAGATACTGTGGAAGTTTCGGGTTTCCCCTTTATCAACAAAGCACGATAAATAGGAAATCCGAGACGTCCACAGAATCTGTCTTCTTGTATTAAATTGGAGCTTACATTTCAATCGATCGTGTTTTGTTGATGAAAGCTAAATCCGGAACGTCCACAGCATGTCTTCGTGTAATTAATTAGAGCTTTCATTTCAGTACTTATCGGGGTTTTTTTAAAATAAAATATTCGACAGATTAAGACGACACTCATCGACATGTCAAAACTAGCGTAGATCCAAGACTTCTAGGACGTGTCGAGTTTGAGAGTTTTAGTCAAGTATGGATGGAGTCATCTCTTTCAATAGGATATCAAAAGCATCGTCGATTTCATGCCTTAGCGTAGACGACAAGCGTCACATCGATGGTCGGCTATGACACTCGCTTTCGTATCGGAAGGTCCTGGGTTCGAACCTCGCTCGGCGAATAGTTGAGTCCTCGTACTCGTGTGTAAAATGAGAACCTGGCCGTTTACAGCGTTGTGTCTGTCCGAAAGAATTGTCAATCGCCTAACAGGCATGTCATTTCACGTCCTACATGTTAAGGTAAGTGTTGCTGTTGGCCAGGCACCCCAGTAAAGCGCTCTGGGCACGTTTAGTGGATAGCACTATGTAAAAGCTGAAGTTTATGGGGGTTTTTTTAAAAAATTATTTTTTTTTTTTAAACCAAAGCTCTGAAGTGCCGATTTTCACGATTGCCAGAGGTCTGATCCGCCCAAAATTAAATAAAACATGGTGTGCAAAGTTCGTATGTAGACTTCAGAGTTTTGATCCGCCGATATTGAAAACCGGGACTTCAGAGATTTGATCCGCCGACCATAGACATCGGATATCTATCATAAAAAAAGCATCGACACAGTCAACGTGAACTTATTTGCAGGTCTGATGACCCAAATTATCATGGGCTCATTGTTGTAAGGCAAATGCCCTCAGCTGACGCAATATCGTCCATTACACCAGTCTTAAATCAAGCACATAATTGCGTTCTATTTCTCAGACATGCTAAAATGTGCACATGTGGATTTTACATACTGTCCTATGTGATAAAATCATGATTTATCTCAATATCACTGGTTATGTTTAGTTGTTTTATAAAATACATACAATATTATATATATATATATATATATATATATATATATATATATATATATATATAGATATATATATATATATAGACTTCAGCTTTTATAGAGCGTGATATCCACTAAACGTGCTCAGAGCGCATTACAAGGGGCTCCCTGGCCAACAGCAGCACGTAACATAAAGAACGACTAGGTACTCATTTTACACCTGAGCACGGTGAGAGAATGTGAGTAAAAGAGCCTTTTCCAAAGACTCAACTATGCGCCGAACGAGGCTCGAACCCAGGACCTTCGGATCCAAATGTGTCTTGCCACTAGACCACATCACTACACATATATTTTATATGTCATTAAAGTAACCAAATAAATGTTTCTTACAAAAGTACGTAAAATCAACGAGAAAATTTCTGGCCAAAATGATAAAAATTATTTTGGCTGCTTATGGATGCATGGAAAAGAGAGAAAATGGTGGCAGATCTAAAGAAAGTAAAACCAACAATAAACAATAATCATTATTAATGATCAGCCACAAACACACTTTTGTCTGTGATTTATGTCAGCCCCTGCTTTCGTGCAAACCGTTCCGTTATGGTTTGCGACATCCCGAAGCCGATTTTTAAGATTGATCTAGACAGGTGAAGAATGAACCTCACGTCTGGAAATGGGGTTTGAAAAAAACACAGATCATACTGAAGAAAGTTCGGAGCACTAGCAGGTAATTTGGACATGGAACATTTCCTTTTTAAGGCTTTTTTTTTTCTTTCAAAAGTTAAAACTTTCCGGGGAAAAACGTTCAAAATGATTTAATGGTTAACAGGTAATTTAAAAAAATGAATCAATAAACAAAAGAATAAATAAATAAAAACATTAATAAATAAACATATAAATAAATAAATAAATAAAAATAGATAAATCAAGAAATAAATAAATAGATACATTATTAAATATATAGATGAATAAATAACTGGATAAATGAATAAATAAATAAATAAATAAATAAATAAATAAATAGGTATTTAAAGAAATATATTGATAAATAAATAAATAAATTGACAAATACATAAATAGTCAGATAAATAAATTAATTAATTAGCAAAAAACGAAAGAAAATGAAATCCAGTTTTTTTTAAAGAATTTAAAAATATAAAAGTACGAGATCTAAAATCAAATAAATAAGAAATAAAACAAAATAATGAACGGCGAAAATCGTCAAATTAACAATAAATGCTATTTACATACTTCGAAAAATGTTTTCAATGCATAAAGAGCATTTAAAGGTTTTTAAAGGCCTTTGGCTCTTAAACTATACGATACGACAGGGTAGGATATTTTAAAAGTATATAAATAAATGAATAAATAAATAAGCGAATAGAGAAATTAATTAATTCATACAAAAAGACGAACGAGGATATTTTGAATGAAAATGAAAACTATCGTTGTCATTGGAAAAGAAAGAGAGAGAAAATGGGAATAAAGAATTAAAGAAATAATTTTAAAGGCGGGGGTGGGGGGAGGGGGATGCGCGGTCATACGTTACGAACAGCAGCGATTATAGATTATATGAAAAGGGTTTATCGAGGAAAAGCAGTCGGCTTGCTTGACAAGTCAATTTGCTCTTCTTTCTTCACGTCTGGTGAAAAGATAATTATTACGTTCAAGTAAAATTGAATTTATCATTGTCTCTTCTTGAAAAAAAAAAAAGAAAAGAATGATAACTTTAGAATTCTCGAATAAACCTCTTGTCAAAGTGACCCGAATGAAGTCTTGTGTAAACAGTCTAGTTATTTCCCATTCTCATTCCCACCCCCCCCCCCCCCACCCCAACCCGACCCCCTCATCTAGCTACAACTTGTTATATTAAAAACTATACTCAGAACGTATACTTTTTTCAGATGGAACACTTTTTAAAGTGCTAGATAAAGTGCCAAAGATCTGAACAAGTGTGTTTGAAAGGTGCGGCTATGTGGTCTTGTGGTATAACACTCGCTTTGGGATCGAAAGGTTCTGGGTTCGAGCCTCGCTTGGCATATAGTTGAATCCTTGGAAAAGGCTCTTTACTCACATTCTCTCACCGTACACAGGTGTAAAATCAGTACCTGACCGTTAACAGCGTTCTTTCTGTCGGAAAAAGATTATAATATCGCCCAATAGGCGTCATGTCTCGTCCTACATGTTAAATGTTGTTGTTGGCTGGCGATCCCCTGTAAAGCGCTTTGAGCACGTTTAGTGGATATTGACTATATAAATGCTTTAGAAAACAAGTGCCAGACAAAGCAGAAGGAAAAATACAAGAAAAAAAAAACATCCCAAAAAATCCTCGACTGGGGATCGAACCTCAGACCTTCTGATTACCGAGACTCTGTCGTACTTGGAAAACAAACGAAGATGTATTTAAAATGTTGGCCTGATAACGTGTCCAAATATCGATCGTTTAAAATGACTTCGTGAAGTCCCAGGTTTGAAAGTTTTTGCCAAGATGAGGGTTATTTAAATCGATCGAGATTTGAAGGACGAGTTTTCTGGACAAAGTTTTAAATACGTGAATTTCCATAGAACAACACAGATAAAACGCCTTTTATTGACAGTTGATGGTTGTCTTAAATCATCGATATTTTATGTTTAAAATGTCCAATATTAAAAAGACTTCGTGAGAGCACGACCATAATTGCATTCATATCTATTTTGTTTTAATACAGTTGGGGCGACGTGTACTTATATGCAGGTCTGACATCCGAACATCCTTGCCTTATGGGCCTAGTTAAACATTGTTGTAATGGACAATATTTTACGTGATTTTTCTGAGATTTCCATTACAACAATGAGCCCATAAGGAATTGTAAATGTTGCTCCTTACAAAGGAGCATAATATTTCCTGCCAACCAAGGTTTTGTTTATTCATCTTAACTATGCCAGAACCACATCATCTCATTCATCTGTGGTGTTTCATTCATCCTATTTTGTTGATAAAGGGGAAACCCGAAACGTTCATTTGATCTGTTTTTGTAATTAAAGTGAAGCTTAGATACAATTTCACATTATTATTTATTCCTTAAGGAATTGGGTTATCAGACCTGCAAATAAGTGCACATCGGGTTGGGGTCAAAATTGTAAAGAACAGCCCATGTTCAAATCTTTGCCATAGAGCACAGAATTACTGGCATATCTAAAATAAAACTGCTAAGGCATTATCATGGTGCCCATAATGAGAGGTCATAATTTGACATTGGGAATACCTTTAACAGTCGTGACGTCACTTCCCTCGTAATGACGCATGGTAACTTAGTAACTGGCTCTAAACTATCGGAACAATGGCGGACGCCTTTATGAAATATTTCTCCGACGAGCATAAAAGCGTATCCAGAGGAAAAAAAAAACATTATAAATCTGATCATGTTTTGACTTTTACACATTCTGATCACAAGACATTAGAAAAGTTCTGGCCAGCACGAAGAATAAAAAGTACCGATTTTCTTTGTTTAGAACCACGATGGCTGCCGTTGTTGGGCGACGTGACATCAGACTATTGAATCCAATTACTGGCATATCTAAAATAAAACTGCTAGGGTATTATAACGGTGCCCATTTTGAGAGGTCATAATTTGACATTGGGAATTGCCATCTGGCTGCTCTGTTGCCAGATTCATTTGCGCGCACCTACAGACTTTATTACCTGACCGATTTTGTTTGTCCATGGCTCAAAATACTTGCCTCGATCTATGTTAATTTCCAATATACAATGGTATGATAATAGGATTCAACAGTCTGACGTCACGTCCGCCCAGCAACTAGCAGTTTGGTTCTGAACAAAGAAAATCGGTACTTTGTATTCTTCATGTTGGATAGAACTTTTTCACATGTCATGTGATAAGAATGTACAGAAGATGCAGGAAAGAGTGGAGAGCCTTGCTTGTCAACATAGTGAAACACGGTAGAACATGATGGTGAGAGTAGAGAATGTATGCAAGGTCAAATAGTTTGTTTCAAATCAGACGTTTTGTATACAATATGAAAATGTTGCTGTTTGAAAGAAAAAAAAAAACCCCGATAAATATTGAATTGTAAGTATCAAGTTATTAGACGAAGACAGATACTGTGGACGTTTCGGGTTTCCCCTTTATCAACAAAACAGGATGAATTAAACACTACAGAGAGAAGGGGATACTGTGATTGTGATAGTGGCGTTGTTAAGGTGTCGAATAATCGATAATGTATTATCTCATTCGTCTGTAGTGTTTCATTTTGTAGATAAAGGGGAAACCCGAAACATTCAGAGTATATGTCTTCGTCAAATAAATTGAAGCTTACAAATTCAATATTTATCGTTATTTTTTGGGGTATAAAATATGATGCACGGCCTATGACTTGAAGGGCCCATGTTAGAGTTCCGCTCCCAGTAGGCGGCGCAATGATATTTCCTAGAAGAAGGCACTTTACCCACATCCTTTCATCGTACCCGGGTGTAAAATGAGTACCTGACCATTAAAAGAGTTGCCTGTTGAAAAAGATGTTTGTAAATTCACCTTAAAGGCATCGTGTCTTCTCGTATATTACGTTGAGTGTTGGGGTTAAAGCGCTTTAAACATACAGTATTCGCCGGATTCTAGCACGCTCTGCAATCCGGCACGCTGAAACTGGGTGACCGAATTTCATAGATAAAATAAATCCCATAAGCATCGAATTTCGGCACGCTCGGATTCCAGCAAGCTTTTTGGATTTCCTAAGAGCGTGCTATAATCTAGCGAGTACTGTATTTAGATGATATTGCGTTTGATAAAAAGTTGACTTTTAGTTTTTGGTTTGGTTGTTTTGTTGTTTTGTTGTTTGTTTGTTTTTTTTTTATTTGTTTGTTTTGTTTCTTTGCTGTTTTTTTGTGTGTCACCGTTATATTAACATTTCCCTCATCATCAGCATCCCATTTGAATCTCTCCCCCCCCCCTTTCTCTATAATCTACTCTAAAAAAACGTGAGCTTTTATTTAACGCAATATTCACTAAACGTGCGCAAAGCGGTTTACAAGGGGTCCCTAGACAACAGCAACTCTTAACATGTAGGGCGAGACATGATGCCTGATTGGAAATATTACAATTTTTTCTCGACAGAATAAACGCTGTTATAAGCCAGGTACTCATTTACATCTGATGCTGAGCACGGTAAGAGAATGTGTGTAAAGAGCCTCTTCCAAGGGCATACATATGCGTCGCTCAGAGCGGGATTAGACCCAGGACCTTCCGAAGCAAATGCCATGTCATTAGACCACATAGGCGCACAAGTAGATAAATCCTTTACAAGTAGATACCTATTTCGACGTATACAAATATGCACATCTGAACCCACTTATGGGCCTAGTTTAACATTGTTGTAATGGACAATATTTTGCGCCATTTTTAAAGATTTCCTTTACAACAATGAGCCCATTCCGACGTATACAAATATGCAGGTCTGACATCTAAACCCACTTATGGGCCTAGTTTAACATTGTTGTAATGGACAATATTTTGCGCCATTTTTTTTAGATTTCCTTTACAACAATGAGCCCAAAAGGAATTGGGTTATCAGACCTGGAAAAAAGTGCACGTCGATCTATCCCATCTTCCATTTCGTTCCACAAATTCTATCTTAAAAACTCAGAACTCTTCAGAATAGAAGATTGAAGCAAGTTTGTCTGGGCAAACGTTTGGTTTTGGAAGTTTTCTTACTTTAACAAAATGCATCAAAGGAAAAATAACATTGATTTTTAACCACGTAATTGATAAATTTGGCAAGAAAAGTCATCCTTTAAATATCGATCGATTTAAACGATCCTCATCTTGGCAAAAACTCTCAAACTTAAGACCTCGCGAGATCTTCCTTTAAGTCCCAGGTTTTAGAGTTTTTGCCAAGATAATGGTAATTTAGATTGATCGATATTTGAAGAACGAGTTTTCTGGCCCAATTTTTTAATTACGTATCTTTCCAAGTTACGGAAGTTACATGTTTTTAATTAAAAATATGATTACCTTTTTTATCATCTGTAATCTTCTTAGTTTTTTTCCCTCCTTTCTTTTTCTTCTTTCCATCTCTAGCAGGGTGACAGAGAACTAATCCGTGAATACACATGACGATAAGGAGACACAACGCCACTGAAAACTGCATGCTCTAGGCTACCCCGACAAGACGTCAAAGGAAGATGACAACAACATTCTTGAAGATTTCTCCAGATATCAATTCAAGGCAATGCTAACCCCAATTTCTGTATCTTGCTTACTCCCTGCATGGTTTGTAAATTATTCCTTGGTTCTAGAAACTCTAAATCACAGCTATGTAATCGAGGTTGTTTTTGTTTTTTAAACGTATATTTTAACTTTTAAAGGTACACAACCGAAAGTTACTATTTTGCAGGTATGATAACCCAAACTCTCACGGACCCCATACTGCCGTACTCTTGAAAAACACATTTTTAGAAATTTGGCTAGAAAACTCGTCCTTCAAATATCAATCGATTTAAATGACCCTCGTCTTAGCAAAAACTTTCAAACCTGGGACTTCGCGAAGTCCCAGGTTTGAAAGTTTTTGCTAAGACGAGGGTCATTTAAATCGATTGATATTTGAAGGACGAGTTTTCTAGCCAAATTTCTAAATATGTTTTTTTCCAGACCACGGCAACATACTGCCTTTTTTTTTTTTTTTTTTTTTTTTTTAAGAACAAGGTATGTGCTATTTTGGTTAACATTGCATATACTATGTTTTTAAAAACAACGACAGCATTGTAGTAATGGAAATACTCTCAAACCAATGACATAAATGTTTTCCATTATAACAATGTTAAATCAAGCCCATAATAACCTTAGGTTATCAGACCTCCAAATATATGCACCTAGTACACCACTATATTATTCATCGACGATAAGGTACGCGTATCTTATCAAAATTAAAACTAAAATATCAAAACGTTATAGCCATCAACACCCAGAGCCTTAATTACAATCTCCCCCCCCCCCCCCCCCCCCCAACAAAAATCTTCCTTTTCCCACCACCATCAGCATCCGGGATCTCCCCATGCTAAAAACAGCTTGACATAATAATCTTTAAACCTTTTACAGTAGCCAGAAAGGGTTCAGTAGCTAAATTAAATGCCTTCAAATTTAATCCTTAACATAAAAATGATCGTTTCCGATGACATGAGCATAACAAAATTTACAAAGGACAAGTGGATTGGGAGGAACACTGCAATAATGCGTCATACAAAAATGCTATTTTGTCCTCATGGTGTGTATGGTTTATTGTGTTGACGAAAAGCCACCCATCCCAGAGCATTCACCCTATTTCTATCAATTTCCATTCATAAACTGTTAATTTGGTGTTTTATTTTTCTCATTTGATATTGAGGTTTCATTTCCAAAAATGAAATGTACAACTGCCTTGTCGGACGACGCACACAGTGTTTGCAGGACTGATAACTGAACGTAATGATGGGCTTGATTTAACAGTGTTGTAATGGACAATATTTTGCGTTGGTTTGAGACGTATGTATACATATATGTAGGTCTGACATAGGAACGCACTTATGGTCTAGTTTAACACTGTTGGAATTGACAATATTTTGCGTTGAGTTGAGACGACGTGCACATATATACAGGTCTGACATCCGAACCCACTTATGAGCCTAATTTAACATTGTTGTAATGGAAAAATTTTTGCGTGTTTTTTCCCCCGGAGATTTCTACATCAATGAGACATTAAGGACTTGGGTTATCAGACCTGCAAAGACGTACACGTCGGTTTGAAAGCATTTCCATTACAACAATGAAACCATAGCAATTTGAGTTATCAGTCAAGAGAATAAGTTGACGTCGGCCTTGCCTCATCCAAGATTCAGATAAATAATTCTGCCGTGCGCTACGATGTAATTTTTGTTTATTTTAGACAGTTATGTTTACCCTGACATATCGATGAATTATGACGACACTTACATTCTAAGTCTTGGGTTTGAGAATCTTTAAAAAGTCAAATTTAGTCCCTCATTCATATTCATTATTATGCCCATAGAGCCGCAGTTATCCTGGTTTCTATTACGTGAAACGGTCAATAGCGATTGCTTCAAAACATTTGGACAGGACGTTAGTCTATAGTAAAGTACTTTCAACCAGATCTAACAGACCCAGCTACCCAATCACTCCTGAGTGGAAAAGGGGGTCAGAAGAAAAAAAATCTCGACTTCACCCAGGACTGATCTCAGCTCCAGTGAGTGCTCTACCAACTGAGCTATCGGGAACGCCTTAAGTCATCCAAGCCTATCCATATCATATGAAGGGAAATATCTGGCCAAAGATTTTTTTAAACGGTTGTTTTTGCCAAATTGCGTCACCTTTTGTATTAAAATTGAACCAATTTGGAAATGAACGCACTTTTACTGCAATCGCTACCGTGGTGAAATTATGTGTCAGCTGGAGTCATTACACGCACACACACACACACACACACGCACCCCCCCCCCCACACACACACACAACAGAGAGAGAGAGAGAGTAGAGAGAGAGAGAGAGAGTAGAGAGTAGAGAAAGAGAGTAGAGATATAGAGTAGAGAGAGAGAGAGTAGAGTAGGGGAGAGAGAGAGAGAGAGAGAGAGAGAGAGAGAGAGAGAGAGTAGAGTAGAGGAGAGAGAGAGAGAGTAGAGTAGGGGAGAGAGAGAGAGAGAGAGAGAGAGAGAGAGAGAGAGAGAGAGAGAGAGAGAGAGAGAGAGAGAGATGATATATGACCTGGAAAAAAATTTAAGTTGTTCAACAGTTTTGCCTTAACGATTGATGACTCGTTTGATGACCTGTTGGATTCTTTTTTCATCGATATCATATTTATTATCGTTTAGCTCCAAAGAGATCGGGGTCAATAGAAAAACTAAAACCAGTATTTATATGCAACCGCTTTCGAAAGGAATATTAAATTTAAAATTTGGCCAAAAAACTCATCCTTCAAATATTAATCGATTGAATGACCCGCATCATAGCAAAAACTCTCAAACCTGGGACTTCACGAAGTCTTCCTTAAAGTCCCAAGTTTGAGAGTTTTTGCCAAAATGAGGGTCATCTTAACGGATTGATATTTGAAGGACGAGTTTTCTTGCCAAATTTTAAATACGTCTTTTATCAGAATCTACGTCACTATGTAAATTGCCCTCAAGATTTCATCAAATTTTCTGTCCTACTCAATAAAAAAGTCTTTTTTTCTCACTTTTACCAGAAAATATTTGCTTCAAATCATATAAATCGATTAAAAGAGAATTGTCTTCTACTACAAAAACTACTGAAATTGGAGCGAAAAGTTCGTAACTTTACACATTTTTCGTAATTGTAGCAGGTCTGCGATAATAGAATAATATGTGAATTTGTAGAAAGAAAATACAATAATCTGAGACGGATGAGGAATCGACATCTTACTTATTGTATTTATTGTTTCCCATGGAATGGGATGTTGATTGACACCTCTGAACATTGAGTTATTGAAAGGCCGGCCGCCTTGGGATATACCTCGAACCTCGGGTATTACTTGTTTTACGAAACCCGCCGAAACCCATAGTCCTAGGTTCACTCACTCCCCACTGGTGTGCACTTCCCGGAGTCCCTGGTTCATTCCCCACTGCTGCCTACTTCCCATGACGGTGTCGGGTTTCGTACAAAAGACACCCCCTCCTCCTCCAATAGTCCCAGGTTCACTTCCCACTGGTGTACACTTCCCTGCGTCCCTGGCTCACTCCCCACTGCTGATTACATCCTATAACTTTGTCGGGTTTCGTCGGATTTCGTAAAAAGAAGCACGCTCGAAACAGAACAGCGTGCCATTATATTATTTCTTTAGAAATTGACAAATTGCTAGCCACCATCTATTTAGAACGTCAATATAGAGCAGCTAAATTCCCCAATTTAAAATTAGACTCGCTGCCTTTTGTAAATTATTATAAAGATACTCATCGCTAATGAAAACGTTATATATAATAAATAAAATCACATTTTAGGACACTATCAAACTGACAAATTAAAGAGCAGGCACTGGTTTAGATAACCATCTGAAAAGAAAATTACAAGACAAATAAACCATCCGAAAAAATCTCCCTGCCACAGTGAAGCAGGCTTATTTTTGGGGATGTTTTTTTTTTCTCTTGTATTTTTCTATCTTGCTTTGTCTGGCACTGTTTCATATACACTTTAGGGCACTAATGACAATAATATCTCACACTAAAAATCCAACGAAACCAAAACAAGGATGAAAAAGAACGTGATCATTATCGTAGAGGGTATCGCTGATTGCCCGTAGATTTAAGATCAAAGATTTCTGTACAAGTTAATTAATCCTTTCGCCCTTTTGCACCAGGCCTGGTCGTGAAATAATCCGTTTTGTAAAGACGGGAGGGGCATGACGTATGATAATTTATATATAAACACACACCCCGATCACAGGTGGTTCGACGACTGCTTATGGCGACTCCTTACAGAGAAGGAGGGGGGAAAATATCCCACGCTTGTCACTTTTTAAATATTTTTGTTATGCTTTTTATTTCAAATAATATCTCCTATTGAACAGGTCGACGAGCGTTCTTAAAGCAAGACAGGAAAAAGGTTACATTATATTACAGGTTGAGTGGAAATCAAAACAAACAATCCACACGCACAAAAACAAAACAAAACAGACACAAAAAGACCCTTTAAAAAATAAAGCATGTACTCGAATACAGTATACAACCATTTAACCAAAACTGACAGCAGTCACGGGGTTCCTGCGCCAACGGATAAATGGAAGTTTCTACAGTGAACTGACACAATCGCTATATTTAGTTCGAAGATGACGTCACTCAGGTCTTTGTTATTGTTTTTTATCATCCGTTTATGAGTAATGCTCACTGAACTGTATTAATCCGACTATAAACGTTCATGGATACACACAGTTTTGTGTGTTGGTCCGTTATACTTCCGGATGGCAATGTTATGAGCTTCTTAGCCAAGCGCATAGTATCTATAGATAAAATGCGCTTGGCCTAGAAGTTTACAACATTGCCATCCGGAAGTATAACGGACCAACGCACACAACTATGCGTTATATCGAACGTTTATAGTCTGGTTAATAGAGTTTAGTGAGAATTACTCATAAACGCGGATGGCAAAAAGCAATAACAAAGACATGAGTGACGTCAGCTTCATACTATCTATTGTCTATTTGACCAGAAATATGTTAGTCTAAAAAGAAAAACGTGAACATTTATGTAGATAGTATGCGCTTGGCTTAGAAGCTCACAACATTGACATCCGGAAGTATAACGGACCAACACACAAAACTTTGTGTAACCGTGATCGTTTTTAGTCAGATTAATACAATTTAGTGAGAATTACTCATAAACGCGGATGGCAAAAAACAAAACAAAACAATAACAAAGACCTGAGTGGCGTCAACTTCGAACTATCTATTTGCCCAGAAATCTGTGTCGAAAAAGAAAAACGTGAACATTTATATATATATATAACAATATCCACTAAACATGCTCAAAGCACTTTACAAGGGATCCCAAACCAACAGCAACACTAAACATGTAGGACGAGACATGATGCGTGTTGACGATGTTACACTTTGTTTTCCGACAGAGACAACGCTGTTTACCACCAGGTATTCATTTAACAAGGGACTCCAAGAGCGGGACTCGAACCCTGGACCATCCGTTTCGAAGGTGATTGTCATACTACAAGGCAAAAATCCCCACAAAATCTAAATATAGAACGATGAAATTTGATGACCATCAACTTGTCCACCCCCCCCCCCCCCCCCCCCCTTTGACGAGTCCTAAAATTGTGTAGAATTCCCAGGTTTTAGACAGTCTGAGCGACAATTTTGGCTAAAAGGAAAAAAGCGTTTTGTCGGAAACGAAAATAACAACCAAAGAATTCTCTATGAGATACTAGCGTCCAATTCAGACGCTAGCAAGCAATTTGTTACTGCTAAACGCTACATAGGGTTGATGACTAACTTTATTTCTCAAAATAGCCAGACCGATTTTTAATATCTTAATTTTATTTTTTTTTCTTGAAAACCAAAGTGTCTTGTGTTATTTATTTATCTTGTTATAATTATTAGATACAGACCTGATCATAACCCCCCCCCCCCGCCCCCCTCCCCTGCCCCCCTCCCTGGCCCTCAATCATGTTACCCATCTGGCCACTTGATTTTCTCTTGGTTTAATGAAGACTATGTTTGATTGTATTTTTTACATGCACACGAATCCGGTTTCACGTACAATATTTACTCAAGATATGAACACCTGTCCACATTTATGCCGAACTCTAAAAAAACAAAAACATTTCAAGAACTTTGGCCAGAAAACTCGTCTTTCAAATATCGGCTGATTAAAATGACTCTAATCTTGTCAAACACTCTCAAACCTGGGACTTCCTTGAAGAGTTTCTTTGACGTCCCATGTTTGAGAGTTTTTGACAAGATGAGTCATTTAAATCGATCGATATTTGAAGAATGAGTTTTATGGCTAAAGTTGTTTTTTTTTTTTACTGAGTAAGGGAAATTTATGTAGAAATTCTGCCATAAAATGATAAAACACTTTTTTTTAAATTTGGCCAGAAAACTTTCACCTCATTTTGATTAGGATTAATCTCAACTTGACAATACGTAGTCTTAAACATGACACTTCTCTCATAATTCAAACTTTCGTTTTATTTTAAAGACAAACAGTGGTTTATCTTTATCTATCAATATATTATGAAATAAACGTTTTTCTGGGTAAAATTTTAAAAAGGCATTTTGTCAACAATGTGCGGCTGAAAAGTCGGTGACGTGAGGTAACGTTTCCTAATTAATTAGTGATGAATAAAATTGAATACAAAAGTCTAAAAATAAAATCATCACAGTACATGGAGGGGAACGTTTTTCATCCGAAGCATGGCTCAGCGGTACGGTCTTTGCTTCGTACCCGAAAGGTGTCGAGTTTGATCACCGGCCACTGCGTTGTGTGGCCTTGAGCAAAAGTCACCTCGCCTAGCTCAATTTGTGGCGTTGCACTGCGGCTGACGCCTGGATATTCCAGTCTTCCCTTGGAATAGACCCTAAAGACAACTTTCCCCTATGGGATGAATAAAGGGATTTTCATTTTAATCTA
Source organism: Berghia stephanieae (assembly GCF_034508935.2). Lineage (NCBI taxonomy): Eukaryota > Metazoa > Mollusca > Gastropoda > Nudibranchia > Aeolidiidae > Berghia > Berghia stephanieae. Next base: position 136,566,886 of record NC_088360.1, on the reverse strand, counting down.
TCTTATTTATTTATTTGCTTCAATAAATGACCGATCAGCTACTCAGTCGATATCTTGCCATTCAGGTTCGCTCCACATCGGTACCAACAAAATTAATTAATGTTATCAAATATGCCGGTATTGGCTTCGCTTCTGAACTGGGAGGTACCGAGTTCGCGTCCCACCCGCGGTGCTGTGTTAGCCTTGTTCGAGTCCCCTCGCTCTTTCTTGCTCTTGCATTTCTTCTTATGAAGATCCAGAATGGTTCTTATCACCCCCCCCCCCTCCCTCCCTTGTTCTTTCGACATTAGTTAAGGGTAGTTTTTTTTCCTTGTATTTTCTTTCTACTTTGTCTGACACTGTATTATATGCACCTTTTCAGATCTTCATCTTACACCAGTACTTATTTTCTTGGGCATTTCACTCCTCCAGGAGCAAATAAAAGGCCATCAAAGACACTCCTCCATCAGGCAAGAATTTGAGCTGCCATCTCTACTTCTTTTAAAATAAAAATAGTTCCCTTTATTCATCCCTGGGTGGAATTTTTTTTTCTTTAGGATCTGTTCCAAGAAAAGACTGCAGTGACCCAGGCGTCAGCCACATTGCAGCGCAGCAAAGTGAGCTAAAGCTAGGTGACTTGCTCAAGGCAACACAGCGAGGCGGGTAGTCGAACTCGGTACCTTTCGGGTACGAAGCGAAGACCAAACCGCTGAGCCACGCTGTCTTTCCGTTGATATCGTCCCTTTCTCCTTCATACACCAGTGCATGCTCCCTAATTTTTTACTTGTATCAATACTGTCATGCATTGACAATACAGCTTTTTTTTCCATTTTCGCATGAAATAATTTACTGATGAATCAATCGACAAGGGGACAACGTGAAAGCAAGTGGAGAGGGGCAGCCCAGTATCGTGGAGGAGCATCGCGTGAAATCTTTTACTGATGAATCAATCGACAAGAGGACAAGATGAAAGGAAGTGGAGAGGGGCAGCCTAGGATCATTTTCAGGATTGTGGAGGAGCATCGTTGATCTTGAAGGATTGGAAGACCTAAGTAGGTACGTAAGTAAGTATGTAAGTAAGTAAATTAGTCAGTTAATAAACAAGTAAGTTTTGATTAACCAAGAAATCTCAGCTGGTCAAAAAGTCTAAAACCTGAGACTTCTCTCAACTTCTTAATAAGAGTATCAGATTTAAGAATTTGGACAGGTTGAGGGAGATGTACATTCATCCATATTATAGATGAAAATTGTCAGGCGACATGTAAGGAAGTGGAAAGGCAGCCCAGGATCGTGATCTGTGGCGGAGCATCGTTGATGACCTATTCTCCTGGAGGATTAGAAGACCTAAGTAAGTAAGTAGGTACTTAAGTAAGTATGTAAATAAGTAAATCAGTCTGTAAATAAGCAAGTAAGTTTTGCTGAACCAAGAAATCTCAGCTGGTCAGCTACCCATTCACTGCTGGGTGGACAGGGGGGTCAGAAAAAAAATATCGATTGCACCCGGAATCGATTTTGGCCCCTTTGCGAGTGCTTTACCAGCTGAGCTATCGGGACCCCCACAAAGCAATTAATTCTACAGTTATTATTAATCTTAGAAATGCTCTATACAAATATTCACATATATATACGTATTTACTGTGTTTTGTCTCTCGTTTAACGTGCAACATTGTCTGAGAAACCAATGTGAAATCATACCTTCTCTTCATCTATTTATTGTTACCGCACGAATAAAAGCGCTAGTACCAATATCATTTTATGATATTCATTGAAACAAGTAAATCATATAACTGTGGTTTAAAAAACCTCAAAAAATTCTGGTATAAAATACTGGCCGTGTGGTCTTGGGGTATGACACTCGCCTTCGGACAGGACGGTCAAGGGTCCGAGATCCGCCCTGAGCGGCTCATCGTTCAGCCCTTAGAAAAGGCTCTTTACTCACATTCTCTCACCGTACTAAGGTGTAAAATGAGTACCTGGCTGTCAACAGCGCCTTCTCTGTCTCAAAAGAATGTAATATCACCAAACAGGCGTCATGTCAGTGTCGTCCTACATGCTAAGTGTTGCTATTGACTAGGGACCTTGTAAAGCGCTTCGGGCACGTTCAGTGGATAGTGCGCTATATAAATGCTCTACAATTTTTCATATTGGAAATAGTTTATAGTCCGAATTTACTCATCAAGCTTTAAAACTTTGGATCCCAATGTGAATATTGATTAAATCAGGAATGGAACTCTATTCTATATTGTACTAGGAAAAACGACACGTTTTTTACAGAAAACTCGTCCTTCAAATATCCATCGATTAAAATGACCCTCATCTTGTCAAAAACAAAAACTCTCAGACCTAGGACTTCCGTTAAGGCCCAGGTTTGAGGTTTTTAGGGCAAGATGAGGGCTATAGCAATGGGAAAAGATCAAACAGGGTTGCCAATTTAGGAGGCAAAAATTTACTGAACTTTTACACAATTACACTGACCGACCCTTTTCTGAGTACTTAACTATAATAAAAACACTTTTTGTACTTACTTTTTAAAAATCGTTTAGCAGGTGTTTGGAAAATATACTGATGGTTTATAATATACGGAATTCCGTAAATAAACGGAAAATTGGCAACCTTGATCAAAAGTTTAATTGGTTATCAGAATATAATAAGAGCTGCATGATGATGAATGACCTACAAAAAAACCAATCAAGTCACCAATCATGGAAGAAGAAGTAAAACGAATTATGAAGAGGGCGAAAGCAGGAATAGCTCCAGGATGTGACAAATCATCACCATAGAAATGTTTGAACCACTCGGACATCTGGGGATGTCCGTGCTCACAAAAACTTTATAATGAGATCTATGATTCAGATATCAACGGAACTCATGCATTTTTCACCCTATTGGAGTAACCAGCAGCAATAAAATGTGAGCTTCATAGTGTCAGCAGTTTGATGAGCCACGTAACAAACATGTTGGAATGCATTCAAATGAATAGAGCAAGGGTGGGAGTAAAGCCAGAAATAGGAGAGGAACAATGTGTTTTTTGTGGAAGGTAAAGGACCAGTGATCGCAATTTACATACTACGAAACCTAGTAGAAAGAAGTTAAGAGGTCAAAAAATACCTTTAGGTATGGTCCATTGACTACACTAATGCATTTGACAGAGTGAGACATTCTGATGTAATCGATTTATTCTAAGACTTGGATTCTTCTTCAAGTACCAAGTCTGTGCTTGGATGTTGATGGAAAATACATTAATTAAAAAAAATTGAGCTTTTATATAGGGCAATTTCCACTAAACGTGCTCAAAGCGCTTTACAAGGAGTCCCTGGTCAACAGCAACATTTAACATGTAGGACGGGACATAACGCCTGTTAGGCGATATTACAATTTTTCGGACAAAGACAACGCTGTTAACGGCCAGGTACTCATTTTACACCTGACTACGGTGAGAGAATGTGAGTAAAGAGCCTTTTCCAAGGACTCAACTATGCATCGAACGCGAGGCTCGAACCCAGGACCTTCCGATCCTAAAGCGAGTGTCATACCACTAGACCACATAGCCGCACAATTTTAATTATTATCAATTAATTATCATTTTAAAACTTGTTCTATTAACACCCAGCTGCAGTGAGAGTAGAAAAACAAACAAGTGAAGTCCAGTCTATCACAAGGGGTGTGCGACAAAGATGCATGCTCACCCCAGACTTATTCTTCGTTTACAGCGAGATAATAATGATGAAATGTAAAGATATGCCAGGAATAAAGTCAATGAACAAACTGCGATTAACATGAGATATGCACATGATGCAAGTCTTGTGACAGAGAATCAGGAATACAAAATAATAATAATAATAAAAAATAATAATAATAATAATAATAATAATAATAAAGTAATAAAATAATATAATATAATAATAATATAATAATAATAATAATAATATAATAAAAATAATAATAATAATAATAATAATAATAATAATAAATGAAAGAAAGAAAGTGTTTTGATTATCTACAATTATTTCAGCTGTAAAGATAAACGTGTTTACAATTTTTTTTCAGTAACTTCCTTTTTAAATATGTAGTCATTTACAGGTCTGATAACCCACCATGTTCTGGGCTCATTGTTATAATGGAAATGCTCTCAAACCAACTCAAACCATTATCCATCAAGCCCACAACTGCGTTCGGCTATCAGGTCTGTAAATAAGTGAACGTCGGCTTTTGCCAATAGATAGAATGAAGTTGACGCCACTCAGGTCTTTATTATTGTTTTATTTTGTTGTTGTTGTTGTTGTTGTTGTTTGTTTGTTTTTTGTTTTTAGAACCTATCTTCGGGCCTTTGGAGCATTTTTAGATTATGCTAAGGACAAATTATTGTACGCAACATTTAGGACACTTAAAATACTCTATATTTATTCCCCTCATTAAAACATAAGCGAAACCCAGGAGTGATATTTTTTGTTATAGAAGAAATGAAATTGACGTCACTCAACTCTTTGTTATTGTTTTAGACCGGCATTTTAACGATTAGTTCTCACTAAATTCTATCACTCAGACTATTAAAGTTCAATGTTACTCATGATTTTGTGCGTTGGTACGTTATATCCGACTGGCGGACATTGTAAATATTTTACATAAATGCATTGCATTAATAGACAAGATTTAAATTTCAGCACCTTTATCATCCGTCATGATACCGTTTTTAGGCTGTGAGTGACATATTATGATAAACTGTGAAATACAAATATATTTAGTCTTTTAGAAGTTCTGTGAGTTGTGTGAGTTGTGTGAGTTTGTGTGTGTATGTGTGTGTGTGTGTGTGTGTGTGTGTGTGTGTGTCTGCGATGAGTACACAATTTAAGTTAGTCAAAACAAAAAGGAGGGACGTGTGAATTATAATAACTAGAAGAAAGTGGCAATATTCACTCAACGGCTTACTCTTTTTTTTAAAAAACACGTTTTTAAACATTTGGTCAGAATATTTCATCCCTCAAATATCGATCGATTAAAAGTACTCTCGTTTCTCAAAAAATGTCATACTAGGCACTTTAAGTAACTCCCAGGTTTGAGAGTTTTTAACAAGATGGAATTCATTTTAATCGATCGATAATTGAAGGACGAGTTTTCTGGCCAAATTTTTAAAAATGTGTTCGGGGGCTTTTTTTTTTTTCAGAGCACGACAGTTAACAGGTGGTCTCTCTGATGAAAGCAGGAGCTACAAGCCAATAATTGAGACCAGGTGAGAGAAGACGGTTGGTTGTTCGTGATCCCTGCTCTATGATTCGGTGTTTACCTAGTGATAGGGGGGGGGAGAGAGAGACTAACACCTGTCTCACCTATGCACAGAACTTTGAGGCACGCAGAAGAGTACTATCGTAGTCTAGAAAAAAAAATTATTTAAAAAATTTTTGGCCAGAAAATTTGTCCTTTAAACATCCACCAATTAAAATGACACATCATATTGCCAAACACTCTAAAATTTGAGATTCTGTCGACGTTCACGGTTTTCGAGGTTTTGATCACATGCGGGTCGTTTTAATCTATATATTATTATTATTTATTTGAAGGGCGAGTTTTCTGGGCCAAATTTGAAAATACGTGCTTTTTCAGAGTACTGCAGAATAGTTAGTAATGTTGTTTTAGTATAGATACTACAAGCTACTAAAGCAGGAAAAGATTTTGGTTTCGTTGGGGGGGGGGGGGGGGGGGAAAGGGTGCTGGTTGTATAAAGGGCTTATAATTTCTATTGACGAAACGTTCAGTTAGAAGAGAAATAGAGATGTTCAGAGAAGGGAGAGAAGGGGTGAAGTGTGAGCTGGATCCACGCTGAAATCCACATCAATATGTGTGTGTCTGTAGAATAATCACTCATAAATAAAATAGACTCCGTACTCTTACTCCTTCTTAAAAACAATTTTTAAAAATGTTGAACAAACTCGTCCTTCAAAAATCGATAGATTAAAGTGACGCCTTCATAAAAAAAAGAAAACTTCTCAAATCTTGAACTTCGACGACAGTATTACCAAGATGAGGGTCATTTTAATCTATCGATATTTAAAAGATGAGTTATCTGGCCAAACTTTTAAAATTTGTCGTTTTTTACTTCAGAGTAATTACAGATAGATAGAGAGACATACATATAGATAGATAGACAGATAGATAGATAGATAGATAGATAGATAGATAGATAGATAGATAGATAGATAGATAGATAGATAGATAGATAGATAGATAGATAGATAGATAGATAGATAGATAGATGTATAGATAAATAGATAGATAGATAAATGGGAGACAGACAAAGTTTAATACATTAACTGTTTGATTGATTGATAGATAGATAGATAGATAGATAAATAGATAGATAGATAGATAGATAGATAAATAGATAGATAGATAGATAGATAGATAAATAGATAGATAGATAGATAGATAGATAGATAGATAGATCGATCGATAAATGGGAGACAGACAAAGTTTAATACATTAACTGTTTGATTGATTGATAGATAGATAGATAGATAGATAGATAGATAGATAGGTAGATAGATAGGTAGATAGATAGATAGATAGATAGATAGATAGATAGATAGATAGATAGATAGATAGATAGATAGATAAATGGGAGACAGACAAAGTTTAATACATTAACTGTTTGATTGATGCCATGTTGAAATCAGGAATGCCTGATTGGTAACATGAAAAACAAATGTTTTTGCCACAAAACCACAGAGTAGTGTTGTAACGAAGCTTCCGGGCGGGTTAACGACAGTGCACGAGTGCGGTAAAGAATTTGCTGATTGGGTCGATTGTCATAATACAGTAGTGTGAGCACCATTAGAAGCTGCCACGTTTGGATGTGCTTCTATATTTAATCGTGTATTTTTAGTAAATCAGAGGGCCACATGTCTGCTCACTATCCTATTCGGCTTGTACGATGCATTATCAGTCGGTAGCTTGAATAATCTGCAAGTGTCGAAGTTGGTTGGTTGGGGAGTCCGGATAATACATTAATATGACACTCGCTTTAGGATCGGAAGGGCCTGGGTTCGAACGTCACTCGGCGCATAAGTAGTTGAGTCCTTGGAAAAGCTTTTTACTCACATTTTCTCACCGTACTCAGGTAAAATGAGTATCTGGATGTTAACAGCATTGTCTCTGTCGGAAAAAAAAAAATTAATTCTATTATGGCCTAACAGGCGTTTGAGCATGCCAATTTTCCATTGTATAAGAACTAAAAATTCTGGCATTATCAATTGGATAACGGTTATTTCAAAACAATAGAAATGTAAAGAATGAGGCTATAATATAATCTTGTGGTATGGTATGACGCTCGCCTTCAGGTCCGAGATGTCGAGAGTTCGAGTCACGCTCTGATTCTGATTTGTGCATAATTGAGTCCTTGGAAAAAACTCTTTACTCACATTCTCTCATCGTACTCAGATGTATAATGAATACCTGGCCGTCAGCAACTTTGTCTCTGCCGGAAAAAAAAATGTAATATCGCCTAACAGGCGTCATGTCTTGTCCTACATGTTAATAGTTGTTGACTGAGGACCCCTTGTAAAGCACTTTGAGCACTTTTAGTGGATAATGCGCTATATAAATGCTCAAGTTAATTATTATACTTTTTTTAAAAAGAAATTATTTTCGAGTACTCTCAATAATAGGAAGTCTTTTTTACTGAGGGAATTATGGGAGGAACATGAAGTCTTCCACTACGTTGCATGCCGTGCCGATTGTGTGTGTGTGTGTGTGTGTGTGTGTGTGTGTGTGTGTATGTATGTAATAGAAGACAGAAGAAACTCCTGGATCACTGGAACACCTGGACGATAATTCTTGTTTTATTCTAATAGGTCCTTATGTCGGTGTTGTATCGCGTCTGAAGTGCCCTTTATATCGGCAGATTATCGTCATTCAGGTAGACACTTGGTGCTATGGCATGCTAAATTATGTGTCTTGCTCTAAAAAATAAATAAAATAACACGTATTTAAAATTTTGGCCTGAAAACTCGTTCTTCAAATGCCGGTCGATCAAAATGACTCATCTTGGCAAAAAAAAAAAACAAAAACAAAAAAAAACACACACACACACACACACACACAAAAACAAAAAAACAACTCTCAACCCTGCGACTTCTCGAATTTTGGCCAAGATGAGAAGGACGAGTTTTCTGGTCAAAATTTTAAATACTTTTTTTTTAAATCATTTTTTAAAGTGTGACAGAAATGTGCTGACGTACGTTGACGAACTATTCTTTTTCTTTTTCTTCATTTGGCCAGAAATCTGTAACATATAAAAATCAATCGAGCAAGATTGAGATAAACTCTAATATCTCAAAAATTCTTAAACCCAAGACTTCTTATCAATTTTTTGAAGTCCCAGGTTAATTAATTTTTGATCGATTGTGGGGGTAAAATCTTAATCGATTGAAACGAAACGAAAGTTCTTAGGTCAAAATGAGAAGAAAAAAAAATGTATTTCGTTAATGTTTGGCCATCCGAATTTTACTCGTCTCTATATAGAGTATCGGAGGACTGCACGGAGACACCTCCCTCCACTTTAGACCCCCACCCCCTTCTCACCCCACCCATCCACTTAAGACACCCCCTCCCCCGTCCCTCCACCCTTAGCACCCATGTATCACCCAACATGAACAGGTGGACACGTTTGTCGAACATGAAAGGGTTAACATGGAGAGCCACTTAACCAGTTAACCGCCGCACTCTGGAAAAACTCGTATTTAACAAATTTGGCCGGAAAACTCGTCCTTCAAATATCGATCGATGTAAATAACCGTCATCTTGCCAAAAAAAAAAAAAAAAAAAAAGAAAACCCTCTCAAACCTGGGACTTTGAGGAAACCTTTAATTGAAGTCCCAGGTTTGAGAGTTTTTGCCAAAGTGAGAGTCATTTAATCATTTAAATCGATCGACATTTGAAGGACGAGTTTTCTGGCCAAATTTAAAAACACGAGTTTTTCCAGAGTACTTCAGTTGACTAGTTAACAGGGGTATCTTCTGCTTATCGATAAGATTGGCTTTTTCAAAAGTGGGAAATATTTGAAGGTGTGAAAATGAGAACATCAAAGATGGCATGTGTGTGACCGTGTGTGGATGTAGAAGTGTTTCAGTGTTTGTACGTGACAATATGTGTGAGAGAGAGAGAAGGGGGGGGGGGCAAGGAGAGAGAGAGAGAGAGAGAGAGGGGGGGGGAGCGAGATTAAGAAGAGAGAGAAAGAGAGAGAGAGAGAAGGAGAGAAAGAGAGAGAGGAGAGAGAGAGAGAGAGAGAGAGAGAGAGAGAGAGGATGGCAGTAATTTAGACTGCTTTCTTCCACTCACTCTTTAGAGGGAGAGAGAAGGAGAGAGAGAGAGAGAGAGAGAGAGAGAGAGATAGGGAGAATAAGAAGAGAGAGTAAGAGAGAGAAAAGGAGAGAAAGAGAGAGTAGTACAGAGAGAGAGAGAGAGAGAGAGAGAGAGAGGGGGAGGGAGAGAGAGAGTAATTTAGACAGTGCCTTCTTCCACTCACTCTTGACTCAAAATTTCCTTTTCCCAAAAGTATAAGAAATCTTGAGCATCTATATAGCGCAATACCCACTAACGTGCCCCAAGTCCTTTCCAGTGGGTTCCAAGTCAACAGCAACACTAAATATTAAGGACTAGACATGACGCTCGGTAGGCGATATTACTTTTTATTTCCACCGAAGACATCGTCTTTAGACCTGATTACAGTGAAATAATATGAGTAAAGAGCCTTTTCTAAAGACTCAACTATGCGCCGCTAGCTTCAGAGCGAGACTCGAGCCCTGGACCTTCGGGTCAGAAGGTGAGTGTCATGCTACAAGACCACATAGCCGCACAAAGGAATATCTTCGAAAGGCAAAAAGGCGACCCACAATTTCTATCTACCTTTAGGTCTGACTGATCCTGGGGATAAAAATTGAATTGAAGCTCCAGATGACAGTGAAATTCTGATAAAACGATCACCGCCGGACCACAAATATTGGTTGACTTTAAGCAATACTGACTTTATCCATCATCAATGGAACACACTTAAGTAAAGAATAGAAAATATGGCCCAACAAAAGGTGTTGAGTTTAAGTAAGGATGGATGTTCCAACATCAATGGAATAGCCCCACCACACATCCGGAGGGAAACTCATGCCCAAATACAAAAATACAAACAGGAAATGGACCAGAGACACCCCCTTCATAACCACAATTGCCCCAAAAGCAGGCTCAAATCAAGGAAAAGCTTCCTCACAGTAGAGAGCCTTCACCCAGACCACTCAGCATTCTTCCGCCTGGACAAATGGGTAGAATGGGACAAGACAGCAAACGATGCCCTCCAGCCCCCAACAGAAAAGCTCCCAGCAGGCACAGACCTCAAGAGAAAAGACTGGGTGGCGTTGAACAGAGCTAGAGCAAAGGTGGGAAACACCGCCACCAACCTCTTTAAATGGAAAATCTCACCGGGCACTGAATGCCCATGCGGTCACCCCAGACAGACCATGGACCATATCCTGTCCGAATGCTCGCTGGGACCTCACTGCACCAATGCTGACCTGAGGGAATGCAACCAGACTGCCCGGGACTGGCTGACTCACTGGCGCGACAAGATATGATGATGAATGGAACACACTTAGATAAAGAACAGAAAATTTGGTCCAATAAGAGCTGTTGACTTTAAGCAGAAAGTCTCTGTAAGAGCGCTAACTTTATGTGGATTCCGCTGTATAACATCTTAAGCTCATTATCTTTTTTTAACTTTAAAAAAAAATTAAATTACGTCATTTTGACTATCAAGTTATACATAAAATCTAAACAAGCTGCATCTGGGATTTTGCTTTTATAATAATACGCGCTGTTACCAAATTAACTCGCTGGGAACCAAATACCAATAAAATGGGTACCAAATACAAACTCAAATGGGATTCATAAACTGACTGTAACACGTAGGCTACATCCAACTCAATGAGCATCGGATTCTAGCACATGTTTTGGCATCTCCCGAGAGCGTGCTAGAATTCGGCGAGTACTGTACTTCCCCCAGAATTCAAAACCACGGCCTATCAATCCAAGATCGAAGACGGGGATTGTTTTCTCGTGTAAATATTGGTAGTAGCACCATTGGCCCAGTCAATATCGTCACAAGTCTGTTTATAATTTGCGAAACAGTCCAATCTAGTTATCCGATGCTGTCATAAAAAATTAACATAAAATGGATATGAATATTTAAATGGCGCATGTTTACTTACGGGTAATGCTCATAATACAATAGGTATATAGGTAAACGTTTCTATTTTGTTTAATTTCAAATTTAGAGTTAAGAGAGGAGAAGGGGGAGTCGATGGAGACATGTAGTTTTTTTAAAAACCCGGATAGATCGATATTTATATAGATGGATAGATAGATAGATAGATAGATAGATAGATAGATAGATAGATAGATAGATAGATAGATAGATAGATGGATGGATGGATGGATGGATATATATATATATATATATATATATATATATATATATATATGGATAGATGGAAACATGGATAGAAAGAAAGATAGATAGATAGATAGATAGATAGATAGATAGATAGATAGATAGATAGATGGATAGATAGATAGATAGATAGATAGATGGATAGATAGATAGATAGATAGATAGATAGATAGATAGATAGATAAATGGGAGACAAAGTTCATTACTTTAATTGTTTGATTGATTAGCAAGAAAGGGAAGGGAGCGAGAGGGTCGGAGTGGTAGTGTGTCTATATCATTTGACGAAATCAATGATAATATTTGTCAATGAGAGTGTCTAAATCCCCCCCCTCTCTCTCTCTCTCTCTCTCTCTCTCTCTCTCTCTCTCTCCCTCTCTCTCTCTCTCTCGCTCTCGCTCTTTCTCTCTTAATCACAACCCCCCTCCCTTCCTCCCCCCCCCCCCCTCTCCACTCAAGAACCCAGTTGCTAGAGTCCTGTCACCTGTATACCCCCTTGGCGGACAGGTGTTCAATGTGAAATCCTTTTGTCGGGTTTGTTTATCCCTGTAGTGTTATGGGTTTATATTTGACGGGTGCTGATCGGCACTGTGTACACCAAATGGTAGGCAGTCACTAGAAAATATTGTCACAGTCGCGGCGATACCTGCCGCCAAATCGATGGCTAGAACCAGTTAATTAGCGTTATCTGGAAAAACACGTATTTAAAAATTTGGCCAGAAAACTCGATCTTAAAATGTTGATCGATTTGAGCGACTCTCATCTTGGAAAAAAAAAAGTTTTAAAAATTTTTAAAAATTGAACACACACACACACACACACACACACACACACACACACACGCACAAAACCTCTCAAACCTGGGTCTTAAGGAATACTTCGCGAAGTCCCAGGTTTGAGAGTATTTGCTAAGTTAACTGGTTTAGACAGCAGTGGATACGCTCATATTTTCTTTATAGCTGTAGATACACCAGGATAAACAAAGGGGAGATATAGACAGTGAGCGAACTGCAATGAGAGAGATAGAGAGATAGATAGATAGATAGATAGATAGATAGATAGATAGATAGATAGATAGATAGATAGATAGAGAGAGAGAGAGAGAGAGAGAGAGAGTCCATTACAACAGTGCGTTTGGTTATCAGACCTGAAAATATGTCCACGTCGGTCCCATGTGAAAGTGTGTATGCAATATTTGTATGCAATACAGAATCAGACCAAACAAATCTTTAAAAATATGTTAAATCCTCCTCTAGTAAAAACAAATATACCCCAGCCACAGGCGGTCTAAAACGACATCAAAATAGTGCTTGTCAACTTTTTTTTTGGTGAAATTGTGGAACTTTTACTTTAAAAGTTGTACATCCCAGCAGTCACTCTACACTAAAATTGCACTAATCTTGATGGCGAAAATTGTGGGATAATAAATATGATATCAAAAACCACTCATTGTGTATCCATAACAGAAATAAAGTTGTTGCTTTTGTAGAATGACTATCGATGGTCGGCGGATCAAATCTCTGAAGTCCCGATTTTCGCAATCGGTGGATCAAAACTCGAAGTCTACATACGAGCTTTGCGCACAATGTTTTATTTAATTTTGCACGGATCAGACCTCTGATGGGCGGAAAAGACATTTGATGTCATCCGAGGTCTGATCCGCACAAAATTAAATAACACATGGTGTGCAAAGCTCGTATGTAGACTTCAGAGTTTTGATCCGCCGATCACGAAAATCAAGACTTCAGAGGTTTGATCCGCCGACCATCGCGAAAATATTGTTTTATGCCGGTGTGTTGTATACCCCCAAAACATCCGATCATAGTGGTACACCCTTTTTAAAAGTTTGCATAACCTGAAGTGTACATCACTTCCCTCATAATGACGCACAGTAACTTAGTGACTGGTTCTAAACTATCGGAACAATGGCGGACGCCCTTATGAAATACTTCTCCGACGAGCATAATAAAAGTGTATCCAGAGGAGAAAAACATTATAAATCTGATCATGTTTTGACTTTTATACATTCTGATCACATGACATGTGAAAAAGTTCTAGCCAGCACGAAGAACAAAAAATACCGATTTTCTTTGTTTAGAACCAAGCTGCTCGTTGGTTAGGTTAGGCGGACGTGAGATCAGATTATTGAATCCTATACGGCCGATTGATAAGAACCACCATAGAGGTTACAAGTGCAATGAGACGATTATAAACAATGTCCAGGCCCCCACTAAGAGTTTTCATTGCTTAGGGGTGAGTTCCAAAGCCGCAATTTCACAAACAACACCAATAATGAACAAACAAAAAAACTTGAGCTATTATCTAGTGCAATATCCACTAAACCTGCTCAAAGCCCTTTACAATGAATAGCTGACCAAAAGCAACACTTAACATGTAGAACGAGGCTGTTAGGCGATATTACAATTTTCCGACACTGTGAATGGCCAGGTACTCATTTTACATCGGAATACATAAGAGAACGTGAAAAAGAGCTTTTTTTTTTCCAAGGACTCAACTATGCGCACACGGGACTCGAGCCCAGGACCTTCCTATCCAAAGGCGAGCGTCATACCACCAGACCTCATAGTCGCACAAGACGAGAATTACTGCGGTACTCTAGAAAACCCCATATTAAAAAATTGGCCAGAAAACTCGTCCTTCAAATATCGATCGATTTAAATGACCCTAATCTTGGAAAAAAAACTCTCAAACCTGGGACTTTGCGAAGTACGGCAGATTAACCAGTCGGTGTATACGGTGAAGTAAAAGTTATTAAAAACAAAAAGGAAAAAAAAATGCATTTTGTTAGCGTGTGACAGAAATTTGAGAGAAAAAAGTCATTGCATTGATTCGCTTGGTGAATAATAGTTTATTTTTACGATTATAATTACCATGGAATCCTCTTGTCGACTGAAATCAACCCCAGCACAAAACATGGCTTTTGTACACACAGGTGGCAGCAATTACATGATAATGTAGGAGCTGTTGTCGAACACTCATCCTGTCTCTCGACCCCCAAAGAAAGCAATTTTACCGTCAAAGGGAGATATTTAAATTGTTTTAAATTTTATAAAAAGAAAAATACTTCACAATGCCCACCTGGTTATAACTGGAATCCTAACCATACATTAAGGCAGCAGTTAATTTATGCGGCTTTTACCGCTTTCTTTATTATATTAATTGTAAGATACGATGACAGATTAGAGTAAAATCGATCCCTGCCAGTAAAGGGTTAAAAATAGATGTCGGTGTCGCCATTACCCCGATTGTGAAAAATTGTGTACAGTCTTTTGTGATGGAGGGGAAGATGAGCTGCAAAGAAAAGGAAGAGGAAATAGGGAGATCATCCAATCACAGCCAAGTCGTCTGTTGGAGTGTGGAGGAAACGTCAAGTGCTCTGGAAAAATTCTCATGAAAAAATTTGGCAAGAAAACTCGTCCTTCAAATATCGATCGATTTAAATTATCCCCACATTGACAAAATCTCTCAAACCTGGGACTTCTCGAAGTCTTTATTAAAGTCTCAGGTTTGTGATCATTTCCTTAGATGACGGTCATTTAAATCGATCGATATTTGAAGGACGAGTTTTCTGGCCAAATTTTTAAATACGAGTTGTCTTTTTCGCGAGTACGCAGTTAACTGGTTAAATTCCTATTTTAAATTGGATTTAACGCACCGTTACCCTTGAATACTGGCTGTGGCTGTCTCTTGAATCACTCCATTGACGTGGTGAGTAGGTCTTATGTCATCACAACAAAACACACAATTGACTAGAATAGAACAGGTGTGCTCATTGCCTCAATGGAGTCTTCCCAGCTGGTCATGCTTTGGAACCCTCTACCCCACCCCCGAACAATATTTCCTCTTTTCCCAACATTTCTCGTGTTGTTTGCACGATAAGAGGCGACTAGAGCCGAGTCTAAATTTGGTGTGAAGGGTTATGAATGACGAAAAACAACTAAATCCTCCTTTTTAATTTTTTTTTTAATTGTCCAGAAAGAATTACAACTGATCCCCAATTTGACAAAACTTCGCAAATCTGATATTTCAAAGATAATGCTTTTTGTCAAGTTGGTGTTCATTTAATAATTAACTGTTAAAGGATACAATCTTGACAAAATATAGAAACCTGTTTCGTCAGAGTATATTACTAACATAATGTTCTGAATTTTTTTTTTTTAAACGTATTTAAAAGTTTGGCCAGAAAACTCGTTCTTCAAATATCGATCGATCAAAATGACCCTCATCTTAGCAAAAACTCTCAAACTTGGGACTTCCGGTCAGTCATTCTTATCGATTTGTATTTGAAGGATGAGTTTTATGGCCAAAATGTTAAATACGTGTTTTTCCAGAGCACGGCAGTTATCGGGTTAAAATAATTTCGTTTCGAATGGAGATGACCTATATTGGCTTTCTCTGTGCTCGATGTCACTGCAAAGTGAGTTCAAAATGACCCACATTGTGAAAAGTGTTCACAGTTAGAGGAATATCCAACATCACAATGGGCACGATCTATGTTACATTTCCATGTGCTCGAGGTCATTGATCACATTGCAAAGTGTGCTCAAAATTACCCACATAGTGAAAAGTGTTCACAATTTGAGAAATATCCAACCCTACAATTGGTCATTTTGCTCAGCATGACTCATGGGTATGTTTACAACTTTCATAAACAAAGTAGCGTGTTTCGATGCATTGAGAAATGTCTAATCGTTGTGCAGCAACAAATCATGTGATCGATGATTAGGTTAGACGAGAACATGAATATAGATCGCTCCCATTCATATTTAATAAATACAGATTTTTTGTTTTGTATGTGCGGCTATGTGGTATGACACTTGCTTTCGGATCGGGAGGTCAAGGGCTCAAGCCTCGCTCGGCGCATAGTTGAGTCCTTTGCTCACATCCTCTCATTGTACTCCGGTGTAAAATGAATACCTGGCCGTTAACAGCGTTGTTTCTGTCGTTTAAAAAATTGTAATATCGTCTAACAGGCGCCATGTCTCGTTCTACATGTTACGAATTGCGGCTGGCGAGGGACCCCTTGTAAAGTGCATTGATCACGTTTAGTGGATATTGCACTATAGATAAAATCGCAAGTAAAACTCATAAGATTGTGCCAGTCAGGACTAGTTATCATGATAGCTAAAATTGAAGTGAGTAGAAAGTGGCAGAATACAATAGAGAATAAGACAACAAAAAAAAACTCTGCGGAGATGAGGATTCGAACCCACAACCCAACGACCCGACGGTTACGGCAACTCCGCCTGGCCAAGAGAGGGACGTACTATAACCGACTCCATCCACCACTCCATTTAGAAAAAAGTGACTTCAAACGTGGTAACTATTTTGAGTCCATCTTGCGACTTCTTTAGGTCATGAGTTCAACACACAAACACCACAAACGTTTATTGGCAAGCTAACAGTTAACCTTATGAGCTCTATTCTCAATACAAACATATGACACAGAGACGATTGGATTCAATAGTCTGATGTCACGTCGCCCAGCAACGGTGGCCATCGTGGTTCTAAACAAAGAAAATCGGTACTTATTATTCTTCATGCTGGCTAGAACTTTTCATATGTCTTATGATCAGAATGTGTAAAAGTCAAAACATAATCAGATTTATAATAGGTTTTTTTCCCCTCTGGATACGCTTTTATGCTCGTCGAAGAAATATTTCATAAGGGTGCCCGCCATTGTTCCGATAGTTTAGAGCCAGTTACTAAGTTACCATGCGTCATTAGGAGGAAGTGACGTCACGACTGTTGAAGCGTATTGAGGCATTGAGTAAGCTCCGATATTGGGTGAATACTAATCTAGACAAGTGAGTGGAGCTGAGTGATCTTTTCACTTGATAAAATTTCGGATTCTCGTCGGCGCCCACAGTGTCAACCAATGTCACACAAATCAAGGGCTTCCACAGTAAGAGATCCTTCATTTTTTTTTTCTAAATTAAGTGAGTTGACCTGATATTGACTCACAAAAGCAAAAAAATAAAATAATTCCCGAATGGAAAGTACCAGAAGTAAGTACCATCGCATTACCGTGATGACGTGCGATGAATATTAAATAAAAACATCATAAATGGGAAATTCGAAACGTCCACCTTATCTGTCTTCGTTTGATAAATTGAATCTTACATTTCAATATTTATCGTTATTTTTTCATTCGACACAGTAAAACATTTTAACTGGTTTTTCGTTTGAATTTTCAAAAAAACAACAACAAAACAACAAAATCTTTTGTTTTCTTCAATAAAAAGATATAATCTACTCGTGATTACTAGAAATGTATATAGCCGCAATATTTGTTGGGAGATAATGCCTACTACCAAGACGTAGTCATCTATTTTAATTATTCTACTACTGCATCATAAAAATTAACATAGATCGAGACAAATGTTTTGAGCCATCGACAATCAAAATCGGTCCGGTAATAAAGTTTGTAGGTGCGCGCAAATACATCTGGCAACAGGGCGGCGGCCATAATAGCGATTTCCAACGATCCCAACGAGGACCTATCATTATGCCATAGCTAATTTTCTAAATAATAATTAGAGTAAACGGGCGATAGAATTATCCTTACTTAATAAAGGTTTGCAAGTTATTCGTATATAAATCTGTAGAAAATAGTTTGTTTTATCATAATTTTTAGATTTGCCAGTAATTCTGTGCTCGTTGGCAAAAGATTAAAGGAAACAATTTTAACCCTCAACCAAAAAGTTTATAGATTACCTATAACTCCTATAACCTTTTTGCCCCGATTTTCCAAGCATTATTTTGTCCATTTCCAAATCTTATCCGTAATACATCTAATCTAAGTACAATACTGTCATTTTTCATTAGCCATTTGTGGAGTAAAAACAAAGATATATATATATTTTTAAATGTCCTACCACCAGCACATCTTCCCTTGTGCATGACCTTGACCTTCTTCTTGTCACAACGTCTGGCTTGTTTGAGTTCACACCGGGATGCGTAGGTCACGTTGTCTGTTCCACACACTGGTCGGATTTTCCCCGTCACACAGTTCACAGAACACTTGGATGCCAGGAGGGACTGGAATAACCTCTGGGAATGAAATAAGATTTTGTTGGGTTTTTTTTTTTTTTTGTTTTTGTTTTTTTTTTTTTAATAGGAGACTAAAAATGCAATGTGACAAATTAAGGAGCAGGCACTGGTGTCAGATAAAGATCTTAAAAATTATGTACGAAATAGTGCCAGATAAAGCAAGAAAGGACCCCCCCCCCCCCCCCACCACACACACACAAAAACAAAAACAAAAAAAAACAAAAAAAAACAAACAAAAAAAAACAGTTTTTTTAAGGAAAAAAAAAAGAAAAAAGAATCAAAAAAAAAAAATCAGCCTGTCTCGACTGGCTAGTCGCGGATTTAAGAATGTTTGCCAAGATGAGGATCATTTTAATCAATCGATATTTGAAGGACGAATTTTCTGGCCAAAATTTTAAATACGTACATATTTTTCCATAGTACGGAAGTTAACTGGTTAATCGTAAGAATCGATGTATACATTTTATGTAGGTCTGACATCCAAACCCACATATGGGCCTAGTTTAACATTGTTGTAATGGACAATATTTTGCGTCATTTTATTTTAGATCTCCATTACAACAATGGACCCATAAGGAATTGGATTATCAGACCTGCAAATCAGTGCACGTCGGTACTCTGGCTCATAGGGTGAACGTTCAAATCCGACTGGTATCTTCTATGGTTGTGTCTCGTCTTTAGAGCCAAGCGGCATCAAGCGTCAGTTACTGGGTGTTAATGACAGCAGACAAAGGCTCCTGCATTATTTCCGTTGCATATATTACCCCTCTCGACTCAGGCGTGAAAGAGTACTTGGCTAAAAGCAGTGACGGGTGATTTGTAAACATTGGAAATTGGAAATATGATTTACAATATTCTTTCCGGAAATAAAGAGAATGGCGACACGAGAAGATGCGCTATATTTAGCATATATATATATATATATATATATATATATATATATATATATTATAGGTAGATAGATAGATAGATAGATAGATAGATAGATAGATAGATAGATAGATAGATAGATAGATAGATAGATAGATAGATAGATAGATAGATAGATAGATAGATAGATAAAAAATATAAGTATTCTCACCTCTTATTCTTATCATGACTTATCATGACTAGCCTACAACATTGTCTTAGCATTTCACTGCGTCATCAGTGCATCAATTTCTCACGTAGATAGATAGATAGATAGATCTATAGATACATACATAGATAAATAGATAGATAGATAGATAGATAGATAGATAGATAGATAGATAGATAGTTAAGTAAAGGGAGAGACACATCCACCCTATAAATATTGTTTTCTTTACACAGATCCCCCCCCCCCCCCCGTTTCTCAATCTGAAAGCTCGAGATACCTCGGACTATCAACCTGTCTGTTCACACTCGAAGGCATCTTAGAATAACACTGGCCTTTGTGAAGAGTTGACATTGTGAAATGGTCAGATCATTCGGCCATCACTCTTGTTACAGATACCCATCACAAACTAAACATGCCCAGGCATGAAACCACTCATGCAATCATGAACTGTCACCGCTCTAATTCCGGAAACTGAACAGGTTCGCCATAAAAAGGAAGTGCGGCTATATGGTCTAGTGGTAGGTATGACACTCGCTTTCGGATCGGAAGGTCCTGGCTTCGAGCCTCGCTCGGCGCATAGTTGAGTCCCTGGAAAAGGCTCGCTCTTTACTCACATTCTCTCACCGTACTGAGGTCTAAAATGAGTACCTACCTGGCCGTTAACAGCGTTGTCTCTGTCCGAAAAAGATTATAATATCGCCTGACAGGCTGTTGGTCAGGGATCCTTTGTAAAGCATGTTTAGTGGATATTGCGCTATATATATTTTTAAAAAGCTAAAAAAAAAAAAAACCCAAAAAAACGAAATACTTAAAAACATCATGTACACATAGAAGCAGGTCCGATAACCCGACGCAATCATGGTCCTGATTTAACACTGTTGTAGTGGAGAATAAATAGCGTCGGTTTGAGAATATTTCCGTTACAGCAATGAGCCCATAACAAGTTGGCTTATCAGACCTGAAAATTAGTACACACAATTAAAAACCCATTATGGGGTTTGAAGAGACTAAAAATACTCGTACCTATAATCTGGAAGAGAGTAGGAACAAGGGCAGCCTTCTATCCGTTGTGGAGGATAATTTTTAAAGATTATTTTATTTCTTAATCTTTTTATTTTCAATTGCCGAACTCGACGTGCAATATTTCAAGTCGAATAGCCCAATTCCTTATGGGGTCATTATTGCAATGGAGATATTTAAAAAATGACGCAAAATATTGTCCATTCGAACAATGCTAACCAGGCCCATTTGTGGGTTCGGATGTCAGACCTGCATATAATATGTGCACGTTGGTCGAATTATTTATGTAGCTTTAATTCAATAAAACCTTGTTTAAAAGGAAAATGTTGTGCCAGAATAGTTTCAGGAATTCGAAGGATTCATTATTAGTTTTAGGGCCTTTCATAATTTTAGGATTATAATTATGGTATTTTTACCCATGACTATTATTACGATATTTTAGCATTAATCTGAGGTAGGCAGGCAGGTCTGGAAATCGAAAAGGTCCGTGAACTTTACATCTCCGTGAAGCCTGATGAATTTATTTACACTTTCATGAATCATAATAGGGTTTACCTATTTCATTAGGGTTTTAGTTCTTACGTTTTAAGATCTTCACCCCCACTATCTATCTTTCTATCTTCCTATATATATATATATATATATATATATATATATATATATATATATATATATATATATATATATCTTTTATATATATATATATATATATATATATATATATATATATATATATATATCTTTTTTTTTTCTTTCTTTCTTTTTCACTCTCTCACACACGTTCTCTCTCATATATTTCTTTCCTTCTTTTTTATCTCTCTTTCTTTCTTTCTCCCTCTCTTTCTCTTCTCTCTCTCTCCTCTCTCTCTCTCTCTCTCTCTCTCTCTTTCTTTCTTTATTTCTCTCCCCCTCTCTCTCTTTCTTTCTTTCTTTCTCTATTTATCTTTCTCCCTCTCTTTATTTATTTTTCTCTCTTCCCTTCTCTCTCTCTATCTATCTATATCTCTCGCTCTCTCTTTCTTTCTTTTTCTCTCTCTCATTTTCAATCTCTTTCTTTCATTCTCTCTCTCTTTCTCCCTCTCTTTCTTTCTCTCTCTCTTTCTCCCTCTCTTCCTCTCTCTCACTCTCTCTCTATCCCTCTTTATATCTCTCTTTCTCTCTCTCACTCTCTCGATCCCTCTTTCTTTCATTCTCGGTCTCTCTCTCTCTCTTTCATTCTTTCTCTCTCTCTCTCTCTCTCTCTGTCTCTCTCTTTCTCTCTCTCTCTCTCCCTTCTTTCCCTTTCTTACTTTCTTTATTACTTCCCCTCCCCCCCCCTCTCTCTCTCTCTCTCTCTCTCACTCTCTCTCTTTCTATCTCTACCCTCTCTCTCTCCCTCTTTCTTTCTTTCTTTGATACCTTTTTTTTTTACATCATTACCCCCCCCCTCTCCCTTTCACCTTTCGTTGTCAGCGCTAACGAACCAATTACCCGGTTCAAACCCATCAAATAAAACTTCACGGTAACTCTTACCTTTCCATCAAACTGAGACAGATCCACAGCTGCGTCGGCTACAGAATGAAACATCAACAAAAACAAGAGCACTGCAATCACGTGATACCGACAGACCTCATTTCCAACGGGCTTCTTGGATTTCCAGGCATCTCCCGATGTTTTGGCACCAATCATAACTATGTACTAATTAACTATAATGTTATCTATAACACCAACAAGGCCGCATAAGACCATGCTTGAAAATTTCACTGGAGTTTGTCACCTACAAAATAACAATGAAACGTAGTAAGCCTCTTTTTCTTATACATTTCAATTTCAATTTCAATACCAACACAATTATCACCAAATCTTCTCTCAAACAGACTCAACGAAACACACAATCTTTAATCCTTGTATTACAAAGAACTGACACACACACACAGGCCATGACGAGAAAGTACACAAAAATAGTAATAATAATAATAATAAAATCATAGATGAAATATTTTCACAATAAATAAAAGATCCATAGAAAAGTCTGAACTTGAGTAAAATCGTAGTAGTGGGAGTGTGAAACTGGTTGTCTTATCGCTTCAACAATTGGCGGTACGAGGTATGTAGTATGTATTTCCACCCCTGTGTGAATTATCCTATCCGTTCGATATATATATATATATATATATATATATATATATATATATATATATATATATATATATATATATATTATATATAACGGCTGGTGGATTGAGCAGGGGAAGGAAGGTGTGTAGAGATAATTACTACTTCTGTCAAAGACCACTTGCTGATAATCTAAACCAGATTCCTGCTATTCCACGGATGGTATTGTTATCATTATAACAATCATGCTTTTCCTCGCTGCTTAGATTATGTGATCTATTCCTGGCTGTTGTCTTTATTTTTATTTTTATTATTTCCCTTTCTTTCTTTCTTTCTTCGGGGGCCTGTGTAGACAAAACAAAAAAGAACAAGTAAATTGGGGAAGAATACTAGAAAAGTGGTTTGTAAACTTTTTTTTTTAAAATCGTGTAACTCATGCCGGTTTATAAAACATCCATGTTATAAGACAATTTAATATAATCAAGAGAGAGAGAGAGACGTATTCGTGGATTAACAGTCAGAAATGGGAGAGAAAGTCGGGGACACACACACACACACACACACACACACACAGAGAGAGAGGATAAAAGAGAGAGAGAAGAGAGAGAGAGGGGAGAGGAAGAGGGGAGAGAGAGAGAACAGACAGACAGACAGACATAGAGAGAGACAGAAAGACAGAGAGAAAGACAGAAAAGAGAGAGAGAGAGAGGGAGAGAGAGAGAAAGAGAGAGAGATGCATAGAGAGAGATAGAGACAGAGAGAGGGACAGAGAGAAACAGTGTGTGTGTGTGTGTGAGTGTGTGTGTGAGAGAGAGAGAGAGAGAGAGAGAGAGAGAGAGAGAGAGAGAGAGAGAGAGAGCGCAATCTACTCCTATGTGGTCAATTTCTAAAATTTCAGCCAGAAAACTGTTTCTTCGAATATCAAAATTTGAAAAATCGCATTTTCTAGCCAAAATATTTAAAACTTATTTTATTTAGTTCTTTGAATTTTTGGCTTCAAAAATCCAATCGTAATGGTTTGTAGACGTGATGATAATATTACTATGACTATCATCCCTAATTTATCATTGTTTTTGATGAAGCCTATTGCTACTATGACTATCATCCCTAATTTATTATTGTTTTTGATGAAGCCTATTGCTACTTACATTTTAACATTTTAAAATAGCGGTTAACTCAAAGAAAAAAAAATCAATTAAAAAAATACCTGGTTCAAATTCGTATTTTCGTGACGAGTCTGTCTGGGTCGACGTGCTCTTAGTCGCAGGTCTGATTTGCCGTCCTTTTCCAATGACTCAACTATGCACTTCTCAGAACGAGAATCAAACCCTGGACCTTTTGGTCCGAAGGCGAGTGTGATACCACAAGATCGCATAGAGGCACACAATCATTTTTACACTGACATTTTTATAATATTGACAGTGGTCTATGTAAGTGTGTCTAAGAAACAATGATTATGTTAAGATTAAGACTAGTATAAAGGCTTCGTTTGTTTGTTTTATATCTGTGTCTATGCTATGCGGCTATGTGGTCTAGTTGTATGACACTGGCTTTCGGATCGGAAGGTCCTGGGTTCGAGCCTCGCTCGGTGTATAGTTGTGTCCTTGGAAAAGGCGCTTTACTCACATTCTTTCACCGTATTCAGGTGTAAATTGAGTACCTGGCCGTTAACAGTGTTGTCTCTGTCGGAAAATATTGTAATATCGCCTTTTGGCGTCATGTCCTGTTCTACATGTTACATGATGCTGTTGGTCAGGGACCCCATGTAAAGCTCTTTGAGTACAATTAGTGAATATTGCGCTATATAAAAGCTTAAGTTTTTTTGGGTTTTTTGTTGATTTTTTTTTTTTTTTTGGTTTTGGGGGGGGGGGGGGGGGGGGGGGGGTTGGTGTCTGTGTCTGTGCAGCTATGTAGTCGAGTGGTATGACACTCGCCTTCGGATCGGAAGGTCCAGGGTTCAAGTCCCGCTCTGAGCGACGCATAGTTGAGTCATTGGAGAAGGCTCTTTAATCACATTACTCTCATCAAACTCAAGTGCAAAATGATTACCTGGCCGCTAACAGTCACTGATCGTGCTCAATGTGAAATGAGTAGGTACCGGACCGTTAACCATCTTAGTTTCTGTCGGAAAAAAACTGTAATATCGCCTAACAGGCGTCATGTCTCGTCCTGCATGTCACGTGTTGTTGTGGGTTAGGGACCCCTTTGGTAAGCGTTTTGAGTACGTTCAGTTGATATTGCGCCTTATAAATGCTGAAGGTTTGTTGGGTGGAAAGGGGGGAGGGGAGGGGGTTAGATAATTGTTAAGTATTTTTATATACAAGTTTTTTTTTGTTTGTTTGTTTTCTTTTCTTTTAGTTTAGTTTTTTGTTCCACCGACATTACAATTTCTCTTCAACCAGAAATCTAATAATAAATAAACAATAAACAATTATATAACTTTATAAACATTCCTTCTTCTTTGTTGTCTCTCTAATCTATTTGGATTTTGTGTGAAGGTAAAGACGTAAGACTGGAAATTCCAAATGTCTGTTTATAAATAGAATGTTGTAAGGATGTGTGTACTTCTCCACGGGTGGGGCGGCTTAGTGATAATCATCATCATCATCTCTATCTCTCGAAGTTTTGTTTTGCTTTGTTTTGTTTTATCGTCGTCCTCCTCGACTTTAAATATTTACTCTTGAGAAAGATTACGTGTAAGCAAGGGATGATTTGAATTCTTGGGATGTTTTTAACATGTATTTTGGCTGTTCAAAGAGAGGAGACGAGAAGGAGGAGAAGGACGTGGCTATAGTTGTCGTGGGGATGGTGGTGATGATGATGATGATAATGATGATGATGATGATGATGATGTTGTTTGTGATGAATGCATTGGAATGTTACTGTTGTCGATACTGCTGTTGCTGGTGGTGGTGGTGCTGGTGGTGGTAGTGATGATGATGATGATGATGATGATGATGATGATGATGATGATGATGATGATAATGATACTGATGGTGGTCGTGGTGGTGTGTTAGTGGTGGTTGTAGTACCTATGCTTGTGGTAGTGATGATGATGATGATGATGATGGTGGTGGTGGTGGTGGTGGTGGTGGTGGTGGTGGTGGTGGTGATTGTAGTGGTGGTGGTGATGACGTTGATGACTTTGACGGTGTTGATAATAATGATCAAAAAGAGCATGAATAAGGAGGAGGAGGAGGAGGAGGATGAGGGGGAAGAGGAGGAGGAGGAGGGGAAGAGGAGGAGGAGGAGGAGGAAGAAGAAGAAGAAGAAGAAGAAGAAGAAGAAGAAGAAGAAGAAGAAGAAGAAGAAGAAGAAGAAGAAGAAGAAGAAGAAGAAGAGAAGAAAGAAGAAGAAGAAGAAGAAGAAGAAGAAGAAGAAGAAGAAGAAGAAGAAGAAGAAGAAGAAGAAGAAGAAGAAGAAAGAAGAAGAAGAAGAAGAAGAAGAAGAAGAAGAAGAAAGAAGAAAGAAGAAGAAGAAGAGAAGAAGAAGAAAAGGAGGAGGAAAGAGAGAGGAGGAGGAGGAGGAGAGAAGAAGAGAAGAAGAAGAAGAAGAAGAAGAAGAAGAAGAAGAAGAAGAAGAAGAAGAAGAAGAGAAGAAAAAGAGAAGAAGAAGAACAAGAAAAGAAAAGAAGAAAAGAAGAGAGAGAAGAAGAAGGAGGAGGAGGAGGAGGAGGAGGAGGAGGAGGAGGAAGAGAAAAGAAGAGGAAAGAGGAGGAGGAGGATGAGAAGGAGGAGTGGAGAAGGAGAGAGGAGGAGGAGGATGAGAAGGAGGAGTGGAGAAGGAGAGAGGAAGGAAGGTCAGGCTGAGGAGTAGAACGGTAAATAGAAGGAAAAATGGACGTCTAGTCGTTTAAATGTCAGCATTCATTCCATGTTATCTCATTGATTCCTGTGATCGTTTCACTCAAGATTTAATGATAAACAAGAAAACATTTAATGTAAACCATGAAATTATTTGTCGTTGTTTTGGGTATGTAATATCCAATTTTAAAACCACTTGAAATTTGAGAGAAGTTAAGCAATAAATGGCATAAGTTAGTTCCATTAATAAATTCTTACTCACGAAGGGAAAGTACGCTCTCCTATCCTATCCACGACACATGCATTCACAACTCACAACTAACTCAAAACGCTCACACACAAACGATGTGGTGATACAATGACTGACGTTGATAACAATGGCAATGCCTCACATTTCTTCACCCTCCAAGTTCTACCACACTTTTAACTTTTCGACGCCTCGCTGTTCACACATGTACACACACACACACACACACACACACACACATACAGACATACACACACACGCAAACACAAACGCACACATACTGACTAACTACCCATGAATCCACCCTGCCCCTCCGCCGGCTTCTCCCCTCATTCCTTTCACCCGATTACCTCTTCATTCATCTATTGTCTGAATCTTGTCGCCCCCCCCCCCCCTCAAACACACACACACACACACACACTAATACACCTCCCCCCCCCCTCCATCCCAGATTCCCTCCCCTACCTGTGTACCTGATAATAATGCCAGCAATGACTTTTGTTACATCTCCTCTCTCCCCCCCCCCCCCCCCCCCCCCCCCCCCCCGACTCCTCTTCACCCTCACACAAATCTGTGCTCGTCCAAGGGCCTCTCCTTAACCGCCGACCTCGGAAAAATATAACACGCATATAACATTTGGTCAGAAATCTCGTCCTTCAAAAATACAAGAAATGAAGTGAGTAGGAAAATGCCAGAAGACAACAGAGAATAAAAACTTCGCGGCGGCGATGGGGACTCGAACCCGAGACCTTACTGGTACGACACTCCGCCTGGCCGGGAAGATCGTGACTCTACCGTATGAGCTAACCAGGACCTCTTCAAATATCGATCTGTTACAATGACTCTCATCTTGGCAAAAATTCTCAAACCAAAGACTTCCAGCTAAGTCCCAAGTTTTTGACAAGAGGAGGGCAATGGTCCAGGGTTCGAGTCCCGCTCCGAGCGGCACATAGTTGAGTCCTTGCAAAAGGCTCTTTACTCCTGGGCGGGGATCCTGACCTCCCATAGTGAGCAAGGGGGGGGGGGGGGGGTAACATACTGTGTCTTCTATCCCCTTATATCTGTTTTCCAAATTGCTTTCTGTCTTTGTCTTGGCATGAGATTACTTGGTTTTGTCCTGGCCCTGGCCGGAGTCCTAGATGGGAGGGAAACAGTCAAATGCATAGTTATTGTTTTGGGAGATGATATTTTTTTCCCCTTGTAAATCATCTCTCTGTAATGTATTATTGTTATTTTAATGTATAATGTAGGCATTTGAGTGTATTCCTCTTTGTTGGATTTTGTGCTTGTGTCTGGATGAGACTTATAGGTGATCTCAAACTAGGTGCATTGGTGGTATACTCTTGGAATCTACATCTGATCCCTATTTGTTCCCAGTTCCCCTATGTCTTACTTTTTCTTGGGTGCTTTAATTGTAATTCTAGAACTTTTTACTGTCCCATTTTCTTCCTTTTTACTGGCGCTGATATAACCTAAATGTGTTGCAAGCGCCGTAAAACCCCTAAAAACAAAAAAACAAAAACAGCTCTTTACTCACATTATCTCACCGTACTCAGGTGTAAAATGGGTACATGGCCGTTAACAGCGTTGTCTTCGTGAGGGGAAAAAAATGTAATATCGCCTAACAGGCGTTAATTCTCGTTCTACATATTACGTGTTGCTGTTGGCCAGGGAGCTTTTGTAAAGCGCTTTGAACACGTTTAGTGGGTATTGCGCTATATAAAAAGCTCCATTTTTTAAAATTTGGTCAGAAATCTCGTCCTTCAAAATAGCGATCTATTAAAATAACTCTCATCTTGGCAAAAACTCTCAAACCTAATATTTCCAGAAGTCCTAAGTTTGAGAATTTTGAAAAGAAGAGTGTATGTGGTCTAATGGTATGACACTCGCCTTCGGACGGGAAGGTCCAGGTTCGAGTCCCGGTCTGAGCGGCGCATAGTTGAGTCCTTGGAAAAAAAAGGCTCTTTACCCATATTCTCTCACCTCAATCGGGTGTAAAATGAGTACCTGGTCGTTAATAGTCTCCACTGTCGGAAAAAAAACCTGTGAATGGTTTGTCCTAAACTTTAAGTGTCGCTGCTGTATAGGGAACCCTGTAAAAGCTTTTATATAGCACAATATCCACTTAATGTGCTCAAAACGCTTTACGAGGGGTCCTTGACCAACAACATTTAACATGTAGGACCTGTTAGGCGATATTACAATTTTTTTCGACAGAGACACCGCTGTTAACTGCTAGGTACTCATTTAACACCAGAGTACGGTGAGATAATGTGAGTAAAAAGCCTTTTCCAAGGACTCAACTATGCGCCGAGTAAAGCTCGAACCCAGGACCTTCCGATCCAAAAGCGAGTGTCATACCACAAGACCTCATACCTACACAATGACTCTCATCTTGGCAAAACCTCTAAAACCTAAGACTTCCAGCTCAGTCCCAAGTTTGAGAGTTTTTGTCAAGAGGAGGGCATGTGGTCTTGTGGTATGACACTCGCTTTCGGACGGGAAGGTCCATGGTTCGAGTCCCTCGTTTTCCAGCAATACTCATGATATTTTGAGCAGGCAAGGACCGTCTTTATGCAACTTCCAACCAGTACAATATTCAGGCGCACCTCACAATATACTGGGTGCGCAGGGGTAGCTTCTGTCCCCAACCACTGTTTCACAACAATGTTTTTTTTCACTCGCCAATACTGTTCCGCATAATTACCTTAACAAAGTTAACACCCCCTCATGTCGATGTAAGCACACCAAATATATTGTGCCTTTTAAAAAAAAATATCATCCATTTGATCAAGTTCTCTCGCATGTCTGTTTCTGTTTTAAAGGGTTTTACAGCGCTTGCGACACATTAAAAGTCATCAAGATTGTCAATTCAGGAGGCAACAATTTACTGAACTTGAACGCGAGCACATCCACCGACTACTATGCGAGTGTTGAACTCCAATAAAAAGACATTTATTTAGTTCAGCAGGATTGGATAATATACTGAAGTTTTTTTTAACATACTGAATTAAGTAAATATACTGAAATTTTATAACATACCGAATTCAGTAAATATACTGAGATTCTTTAACAAACTGAATTCAGTAAATATACTGTGATTTGTTAACATACTGAATTCAGTAAATATACCGAGATTTGTTAACGTACTGAATTCAGTATATATACTGAGGTTTGTTAAGATACTGAATTCAGTAATTATACTGAGATTTTTTAACATACCGAATTCAGTAAATATACTGTGATTTCTTAACATACATGTAATGAATTCAGTAAATATACTGTGATTTCTTAACATACATGTACTGAATTCAGTAAATGTAATATCGGCTAAACAGGCGTCATGTCTCGTTCTACAATTACGTGATGTGGTCAGGGACACTTTGTAAAGCGCTTTGAGAACTTGTAGTGCCGCAAGTGCCGGAGAAAGAGGGGGGGGGGGGGGGAATGATCCAATAATTTGGTTAAACAATGCTGTCTGTCCCCACTTACCAGACCTAGCACATTCTATCTAACTTCCATTTGGGGGCGGGGGGACCGATGAAGGGCACAATAAAGGGACATAATTGGATTCAATAGTCTGATGTCACGTCGCCCATCGTGGTTCTAAACAAAGAATATCTGTACTTTTTATTCTTCATGCTGGCTAGAACTTTTCATATGCCTTGTGATCAGAATGTGTAAATGTCAAAACATGATCAGATTTATGTTTTTTTTCCTCTGGATACGCTTTTATGCTCCTCGGAGAAATATTTCATATGGGCGTCCGCCATTGTTCCGATAGTTTAAAGCCAGTGTTACTAATTTACCATGCGTCATTAGGAAGGAAAAGACGTTACGACTGTTGAAGAGTATTATGAAGACGATGAAGGAGTTGTGAAAGGTTGGCTAAAAGAGCAGCCAACTCAGTTGCCCTTGGCCTACTTCATGCAACTGAAAGAGGTGATTCAAAAGGGGACAAATAAGTAATCTGAATACTTTCTGCTAGATCTTAACAAACCAGACACCCAAGTACGGCTGTGTAAACTCTCGGAATCGGAACTCTTGTGAGTCTTATACTCTTGTGCGGCTGGATGTGGTCTTTTGGAATGACACTTGCCTTCAGAATAGAATGTCTTAGGTTCAAATCCTGCTAGCACTGAGTGGTGCAGAGTTGAGTCCTTGAAAAAGGCTCCTTACTCACATTCTCTTAGTAATAATAATAATAATAATAATAGTAATAATAATAATAATAATAATAATAATAATAATAATAATAATAATAATAATAATAATAATAATAATATTCTAAAAAATCAAAACAACAGCTTTCAAAGTAAAAAAGAATTTAATTTTATATGATTCATCAGCTGGCACAAAATAAATTTTTAAGAAATATAAATGAAAAGCAAAGCACAAAGTGATGCAAACAGCGAATCAGAGAAATAAATAAATGGTGGAACAAAAATATTATAAAACGAAATAAAAATATGCTGTAGTATAAAATGATCTAAATCCAAGAGGAAAAAAAAAAAACAAAAAATGTTCTGAGTGAGACACATGGGCCTAAACTTGCAGTTGGAGACTTGGTAAACGGACCAGACGAGAAAAAATTATCATCAAAAGAATTTTTTTTTTTTAACTGCTTAAATACATGGAAAAGACTGATGTCTACATATGTGCATGTCTGATAATCCAAATTGTTATGGGCTCATTGTTGTAATGGAAATACTCTCAAAGCAACACAGAATATTGTCCATAACAGCAAAGGTAAATCAGGCCCATAAATGCGTTTGGTTATCAGATCTGCAAATATGTGCAAGTAGGAAAAGACCAGAACAAATAGAAAGAACAGCGTAGTTTTGACGAAGTATGGCTAATCAGAGTATAGGGCAAGTCTAAGAATGAATCAAGTTTTTGAGCCAAAGTGACCGAAAGACTGGGAAAATATAAACAGTAAATGGAATGCATTTTATAATGCGCCAATGATCATCAAATATATAATAACATATGAATTGAGTCAATGACAATACAACCAACTGTTGCTGCGTGAAGCTCGAAGAAACAAAATAATAACACTAGTCAAATGGAATAGAAGCTTCAATTTGATTAACGAAAACAGATGATGTAGACGTTTCAGGTTTCCCCTTTGTCAACAAAACAATGAATGAAATACTAAAGACAAATTAGTCTCATCATGTTTTGTTGGC
This sequence comes from Berghia stephanieae, assembly GCF_034508935.2. NCBI lineage: Eukaryota > Metazoa > Mollusca > Gastropoda > Nudibranchia > Aeolidiidae > Berghia > Berghia stephanieae. The sequence goes on along the minus strand of NC_088360.1, from coordinate 136,534,917 downwards.
AAAGGGGAATCTTGAAAGGTTCATATTATCTGTCTTCGTTAATTACATTGAAGTTTCCATTCCATTTGACAGCTGTTATTTGAGTCAACGATAGCAACATATTTGCGCTGATCCATATACATATAAATTTATCAGTTGCCATTAGAGACTATTTCAAATACTTTTTGTTTGTTTGTTTGTTGCTTTAGGTCTCTTCCAACACAATTGAGGTTATATGAGAGACCGCTGAAACAAAAAACAAGCAATCTAACAAAAATAGTACAAATGTCAATCAAAATCATAACCTAAAGATATCATAAGCTAAATTAGAAATAACCAAGAACAAACAGGCAGAGGATTTACAGGAAAAAAAATATCCCCTGTCAAAAATACAATCACAAACCAAAGAAGCAGGATAGGCTAGTAAAGAGAAGAAGAAACGACATCACTATTGGATCGTACACCCATGCGAACATCATAGGTATATGATTCAAGGGTGATGCTCCCATCCAACCACCCGCATTTCAAATACTTCAAATCACATTACATATTTACAGTAAAATTACATAACTTACGCCAGAGACACAAAGATAAATGCTTAGTACTAAAGCCTCCTATGAAGGAGATTAAAATCTTGGCTTGTTTCCTTTAATATGTAAACACAGAAGCAAGTTTTGACTAAAAGCTAATGATGATGTGGATAATGATGATGTTGATCATGACAATAATGACGTTGATGGAAGTAAAATTTATGATGACAATGAAGAAAATTTACAGCACATTTTGATTTCTGACCACCATGGCAATGCAAATGCTGATTCACAGAAAATAATAATAAAAAATACAAAATTCAATCAATAAATTCAATCATTACGAATATGGAAAAGACATGTTACATATCGATGTGATACTAAATTATTATTTCCAAATAGGATATATTATCTTATCTTAATCTTATATGGGGTCAATATTTATCAATTGGTCTTTGATTTTCCCCCCAACAAAAAAAAACAAAAAACTTAACAAACCCAACCATTTAAAAACGGGATATTGTACTGTAACCCGAGTAGTCCTAATTTGAAACCCATTTGGGACATATCTTAATAATTTCCAGTTGAAAAGGAGAACACGGCCACATCTTATAGATTGTGTCAGGTGACCGTTAGGCATGCAATGATGGTAAATCATGTCCATCAGTAGATGTGGAAGATAAATTGACATCTCGTAGAAAATATAAGTAGGCAAACAAGCAAAATGAAGTTTAAGAATTCGATAAGAAAAATGTGCTTCATCACAAATATGGGCTCTCAAGCAAATAGAATATACGTACGTCTGGAAGGCAATTTTACATTAAATCAAATGATAAAAGTTTCATTTTGCAACAAATGCATTGTTTTTGTTTTTAAGGATTTTACAGCGCTTGCAACACATTAAGGTCATATCAGTGCCAGTAAAAAGGAAGAAAATTGGATAGTAAAAAGTTAAAGAATAACAATTAATACACCCAAGAAAAAGTGAGACAAAGGGGAATTAGTTCAAATTTGGAAACAGATGAAGATTTCAAGAGCACACTATCAGTGCACTTAGTTTGAGATCACCTAAAAGTCTCATCCGGACACAAGCACGAATTTCCACTAAGAGGAATACACTCAAATGTTTACAAATTATAAAATTAATACAATGCATAACACAGAGATTATTTACAAGAAATAAAAATATCATCTCCCAAAACTCTAATTATACATTTCACTGTTTCCCTCCCAGCCAGGGCCAGGACAGAACCAAGTAATCTCATTCCAAGACAAAGAAAGAAAGCATGTTGGAAAACAAATATAGGGGGATAGAAGAAACAGTAAGTGCCTCCCTGCCCACTATGGGAGGCCAGGAACCCCACCCAGAGCAAATGTATTCTTTGGCAACCAGCAATAAACAAAAATGAATATAACAACTTCAAAAAAAGAACAAAATAGTAAACACTGAACGTTTTGGGCTCAAATTCCTTCTTCAGCCAACGAAAAAAAAACACAATAAAAATAAAGATCAACTTAAATATCAGATAGATATCTGAAGTTTGATTTGATAAGTAATTGAGAGTTAACAGGACAGCAGAATGACATCAAACAATGATGCAATTTCAAAAAGAAAACAAGACAGCTCCTGATCCAGGCAGGAATGGGTAGGAAATCAAACAACTATTCCCTTTTTATTTTATTGACAATATACAAAGTTCAAAAGTATAAAACCAAACATAGACCAAAAAAACAAATAAAAAACAAACACAATACAAAACAAAAAACAAACAACGGGAAAAGAGTGTATAAAACTATCAAAAGTGAAAAACCTTAAATAAACTCTTAGCACGAGATCCAGACATAAATCATGCTTGGATCATCAATGTAAACTATGAATAAAATATACCTAGTCTATCACAATTTCAGCTGTGATGATGAAATTTTTAAGGATTTTTTTCTTTAACCCTCTCCTTACCAACCGAAGAGAAATTGTCACATTCAATACGATAGACAACAATTTTCTCATTCTGATTTCTTTTCTACGTCTGAACATTTTACGAAAAATGTTTTTTCTAGTTACAAAAATTTTTAAGTGTTTTATAACTCCTTTTATTATATATAAAAAATGTGTATAGCAAGAATTTATTGCGTTTGTGTTTGAGTGAAAAAAAAATCTATGTTTGTGTTGGTTGGGTGTGAAGTTTTTGGGAAAATCTTGATAATGGAAGGTAAGGAGAGAAGTACTGTGATTTCAGAATATTTAGGAAGCTTAGCTGGTCCTTAAATGACCTAAAAGTGTCTCTAGCCTTGTAAATCCTCGCAACAAGCAAACAAATGAGAGTTTATATAATGAATTTGATTACTATAATATTTCCATTTGATTCAAGTCACACACTGCAAACCCGCAGATGAATTGTCATAAAGTAACTTATTGAAAGAAATTGTGAATTTATTCTCTGACTATTGTTTTGTTTTTGTTTTTAAGGGTTTTAAGGCACTTGCAACACATTTAGGTCATTTCAGCGTCAGTAAAAAGGAAGAAAATTGGATAGTCAAGAAGTTATAGATTTACATTTGAAAACACATGAGAAAAGATAAGACAAAGGGGAAAGGTTTCAAATAGGGAACAGATGTAGAATCCAAAAGCACACTATCTGTGTCCTTAGTTTGAGATCACCTAAAAGTCTCATCCAGACACTAGGACATACTTCCACTAAGAGGAACATAGTCAAATGTTTACAAACCAAAATATATTTAAAACAAAAGAAATGTAACATAACAGAGTGATGAATGAAAAGAAAAAATATATATAATCTCCCAAAAACTATCACTATACATTTAACTGTTTCCGTCCCAGTCAAGGACTTTGGCCAGGGCTAGGACAAAACCAAGTAATCTCATTCTAAGACAAAGACAAAGTAACTCGTAAAACAGATATAGGAGATAGAAGACACAGCGTGACATCCTGCCCACCATGGGAGGTCAAAGACCCCACCCAGATACTCTGACTATCACAAACTGCTGAAATTTTCAAGGGAACTGGCAAGACTGTCAAAGCATTAGCAACAATTTATATAGACTTTTAAAACGATTTCATTGCATCCGTTCCGTTGAAGAAATAAACAGGAAATTTCCAAAGATCTGGATGTCCTTCATGGCCGAGTGTGTGTCTGTAGTCGGACGTGCTCCATTGGAATGGGGGGAGATCATCACAGGGAGGGCCGCTGATTGCCAAGAAAGACAACGTTTCGAACGTGCTGGAATTGGTCAACTGTGGACAGCATGAGGAATAGAGGATTTTAAAATTGAAATGTATTGCTGCTTTTAACTGGACAACAGTTTCATAGAACTTATCACCCTTTGAACACCCAGCAGTCATTGGGTAGCTGTGTCAGTTCGATCCCGTGGAAAGTACTTTGTAATAAATTAGCATCCTTTCCAAAGGGTAGTAAGAAATTGATATTGTCAGTTTCATATTATAGAAACTGTGATAGAAGCCAGCTCCATGGGCCTAATGGCTCTGAAGGACTACTCTATGCAATTTCAAATGCTACAACTACAACTTTGTCATATAGAATTACATCAGAGAATATATTTATATCTGAATTCACTAGAAACAATCCAACCATTTCCAATGGGATTTAACTGCAGTAGAATCCTTATGTAGTCAACACTCTTAAAGTCAACTTCTGCTAAAAAATTGTGCGGCTACGTGGTCTTGTGGTATGACACTCGCTTTCGGATCGGAAGGTCCTGGGTTCGAGCTTTATTCGGCGCATAGTTGAGTCCTTGGTAAAGGCTCTTTACTCACATTCTCTCACTGTACTCAGGTGTAAAATGAGTACCTGGCCGTTAACAGAATTGTCTTTGTCCAAATAATTGTAATATCGCCTAAAAGACGGCATGTCCCGTCCTACATGTTAAATGTTGCCGTTAACCAGGGACCCCTTGTAAAGCGCTTTGAGCACATTTAGTGGATATTGCGCTATATAAAGCTCAATTAAAAAAAAAAGTCTTGTTGGTCCCAAATTTTCTGGGTTTTTAAAAAAAAAATCTAGATGTGTTCCATTGATCATGGACGAAATCAATCTTGCCTAAAGTCAACCAATCTTTCTGGTCCGGCAGCAATGCTGGCATTTTAAACTTAAACTTGAACTTGAGCAATATCCACTAAACGTGCTCAAAGTGCTTTACAAGGGGTCCCTGACCAGACAGCAACACTAACATTTAGGATGAGACATGACGCCTGTTAGGTGATATTACAATTTTGTTTCTGACATAGCCAGTACATTTGATTAGAAAAATCCACCTTTGACTCCAAAATTGTGGTTTTCATCAGTATGAGTATTAATTTATTCGTTTTGCAATCTTTTCAATTTATAGTGACAATTTTAACTATTTTACAGTGTTGAAATTATTCATATATAAAGCACAACTCTGGCTGTGAAACCTTATCTGTGACTCCTTATTTATATAAACACCATATTTCCATTATCTATTTATCTTACTATGTAAATTATAACAGGTCTGTACAAAAAAATTTCCTTTTTGGGATGCAAAAAAGTATTATTATTATTATCATTATTATTATTATTATTATTATTATTATTATTATTATTATCATTATTATTATTATTATTATTATCATTATTATTATTATTATTATTATCATTATTATTATTAATTTACCTTCATATCAGTAGCGATGTGAGGGCGATGACCCAAAGCACTGAACGGATATTTGCCATCAGCGGGGTTCAAGTCATCCCGAGCAGCTATGGCGTTCTCTGCTGAGTAGGGAGGTGTGCAGTTACATCTTGACAAGGGGTCCACTTTGAAGTTGTTGTACCTGGAATTAAAATGAACCATTGTGTCAGTGCATGACATAATCCACCGGATGATGAAAAGGTTTGAATTGAGATATTGCCAAGTTTAGTAAGAAGGTCAATTTTTATCAAAAATTAGTTGTCATAAATGATTAAATCAACCCTTGTTGTATATCTTCGGGAAATATCACAGTCAAAGCTTAATTTCACTTCAAAATAATTTTTACAGCTAGTCAAGTTGAAAAACTATGAAATTTGAGAGAAGTTGCTGGATATCTTTCCCATACACCTGGCCATAACTTCATGAAAAATCACCCAATTTACTTCAAATAAAGATTAAAATGTTCTGGGAAGCATTTTCTTACTAATGTGTAATGGTAGCACATCTGACAAGTAATCAGAAGTTCTGAGATTCGATCTCCAGCCGAGGTCAACTGATTTTTTGGGATGTTTTTTTTTCTTGTAATTTTCTGTCTTGCTTTGTCTGGAACCTTTCATACACAATTGTTCAGTTCTTTATCTTACACCGGTGCCTGCTCCTTAATTTCTTAATTTGACATTTTTGAAATATCTCCCTCACCTCATTAGTCTGGTCATGGATTTCATGTCATGTACATGGGGGGAATCCCTCTTGAAGATCTGGGCTCTGGGACTTTTGTCGTAGGTGAACCAATCCCCAAACTTCTTTACCAATGCAGGTTGGCCACTCTTCTTGAAGATATCTGGGAAGAATCTAAAGTGGAAGAAATAAGAAGTCATAAGCCAGGAAAAATCTTGTAAATAAAGCAATTTATTGACGCAATTGAACCGATTTCATAAGAGTTTTTTTTTTAAATCTTAAGCATAAAAGCGCTATATAAATTCTATGGTTATGCAGCGCAATATCCACTAAATGTGCTCAAAGTGCTTTACAAGGGGCCCCTAGCCAACAGATACCCTTAAAATGTAAAATGAGACATGACTCCTGTTAGGCGATATTACATTTTTTTGGATAAGGACAACATTGTTGATGGCACAGATACTCATTTTACACCTGAGTACGGTGAAAAAATTTGAGAAAAGACCCTTTCCCAAAGACTCAGAGCAGGACTGGAACCCAGAACCTTCCGATCCGAAGGTGAGTGTCATAGCACTAGACCACATCGCCGAACCTGTTGAGTTTAATCATGAGATTACTGTTGTACATATGGTGCAGTAAAATAAATCAGTGAATGCAAGCACATAATCAATAAACACTCGGTTTTCTCTTATTAGCTTTTTTTTAACAGAGCTTTAAACTCACATGCAAACAAAACAAAAATTAATTTCTGAACTATGTTCAGCTTCTCATTATTACTGATCCAGATGACCTGTGTTATTTCTCTCCATTTCTTCAACACGCCAATCTAAGAGACAAAAAAATCACTGAACGTTTACATAAACACATAGACCGATGAAAAGACATTATGTACTAACTTTTTTCCATTTAGCAGGTGATCGGGAAATATACTGAGGATTTATAACATACTGAATTCCGTAAATAAACAGAATATTGGCAACCTTGTGTTACTTTGACGAGTGGACTACTTCCAAAAGTTCTTCCACCACTGATTAAAGATAAACTTGTAGTGGAGGAAACGTAACCAAGCTCCTTGACCTTTGACCCCAAATATCTGAACAGTCAATATTCAGAAAATAATGACAGGGATTGCTTATCTAAGTGAACAAAACAATATGTGTATTAATAAAATACTTGCTAGGTCATTCCCCATTGTTGTTTCTCTCAATTTCTTCAAAACGCTGTTACTTTGAAGAGTGGACTACTTCCAAAAGTTCCTCCACCACTGATTGGTAATAAACTCATAGTGGAGGAAACATAACCATAACCCTTGACCTTTGACCCAAAATGTCCGAACAGTCAATATTCAGAAAATAATGACAGTGATTGCTTATCTAAGTGAACAAAACAATGAAATGAGTATATCTAAATAAAATACTTGCTTGGTCAATCCCCCAGATCAATCGTACCAACATACAAGACTATGTGAGACCAAAAGTCATGATTCTTCTTCTTCTTTAAGTACCAAGTCTGTGCCAGACACCAGTGATCATGGTACGCCATTCATCTCTCTGATCAGATAACCTCAGAAAACTAATATTACTCTTCTCTTTCTTTGTCACCCAGCTGTTCAAACTATTCAAATATGTTTTTCTTGGTCTACCTTTACTCTTTTTACCTTCTATCTTTCCTGTGAGAGCAAGATGTTCAATACATTTATGTCGATTAAGGTGCCATAAAAATTGCATTTGTCTTTTAAAAGTCAGGATAATGAATGTTAACTCAAAGATTCCAATTGATAAGCAGAGAGCGTGTGACGAACTTGCAGTAATTAAGCAAAAACAAAATCCTGCACAGTGAGTACAAGAAAGTAGTCCTTTAGAACCAAAAAGACCATCCTGTTTTCTATAACCTGAATAAGACAATAACAATTACTTGCCACCCTTTGGATGGGATGCTGATCTCACCTTAACAACGCCACTATCACATTATCTCATTCGTCTGTAGTGTTTCACTCATCTTGTTTTATTGATAAAGGGGAAACCTGAAACGTCCCCATTATCTGTTTTCGTTTATCCAATTGAAGCTTACATTCAATGTCATATTGTTATTTATAACATAATATAATGCACTTGCATGAAATAGTATTGATGATGTTTTTTGTTTGTTTGTTGCTTTAGGTCTCTTCCAACACAATTGAGGTTATATGAGAGACCGCTGAAACAAAAAAACAAGCAATCCAACAAAAATAGTACAAATGTCAATCAAAATCATAACCTAAAGATATCATAAGCTAAATTATAAATAACCAAGAACAAACAGGCAGAAGATTTACAGAAAAAAAAATATCCCCTGTCAAAAATACAATCACAAACCAAAGAAGCAGGATAGGCTAGTAAAGAGAAGAAGAAACGACATCACTATCGGATCGTACACCCATGCGAACATCATAGGTATATGATTCAAGGGTGATGCTCCCATCCAACCACCCGCTTGATGATGTTTGACTTACGGAATGTTGTAACTTCCAAAATATCCCTTTTCATACAAATAGTCAGTCATGTCTTCATAGTGGATTGTCCCTCTGAAATAACATTTGTTAACAATACAATCAATTTCTGACTTACAATTTTATTAAATGCATTGTTTTCAGTTTGGAAACAAAACATTTTCTTCATATCATATCATATCATATCATGATTATAAGGGTAACATAGGTCAAAAGACCTTTAAATACCTCTTGTTTTTGCTAGAATAAATATATAAAAGTTATAAAAAAAAAAAAAGATAAAATTTATGCATGTATATTATAAATAAACAAAATCGTATTTACAAACAAAACGTCAAGTTCGTGCAGAAAATACACATAAACAGTCCAATTATTTTTTTCTTAAAATTTTTCTCAGATCGCTTTTAATTGGGACAGTCCTGATTTTATCAGGGCAGTTAGCCGCTACGGCTTCCCTATAATTTTCAAGGAAAACAATCATCAAAGTTTGTTTTAAACAATAAATCATCCAAGTCATTAAAAGACCTTAAAAGATTTGTGCCCATGGCATCCATCAGTTTGAAAAAAAAACCACAAAAAAAAACATAAAAATAATAAAATTGTTTTAAGAGCAGAAAACTGAAAACAAACCCCCCCCAAAAAACCTGAAATATGCCATAAAACTATTAAACAGGTTGAATGTGTTAGATCTTAAAGTAGTGAAAGATCTAAATAAATGAAAGCAAAATACATACGGGATTTGCTCTAGAACGTAAAACAAGCCAGGCCAAGAGGAAGAGCTGCCTCTCTCAAACTTTTTGTAATCAATAATCATCCATTGATTGTTATATCTGGGAGAATAAAGACAAAATCGGGAAGTCATGAACAAACAAAACAATTATCTCAAGAAAATATAGAAAAATTGAGTTTTGTCAAACAACTGTCATAATTCAATAACATACACGTGATGGGAATATTTATTTCCAAAGTTGCTTAATAATACTTCCCTCACAAAAAAAAATAAATTTTTCTCAATCAATGGGGCCCTTGTAAAGAGAAGAATGAAAAGGAATAAATACAAACAAACAAAAAACAAAAGAAAGCATAAGCGCACATAGGTAACAAAAAAAAGTATGCATCTTCTGGCAAAGCTAAATATATAATAATAACAATGATGATGATAATAATAATAATAATAATAATAATAATAATAATAATAATAATAATAATAATAATAATAATAATAATAATAATAATAATAATAATAATAATAATAATAATAATAATAATAAAAAGAAGAAGAAGAAGAAGAAGAAGAGAAGAAGAAGAAGAAGAAGAAAAAAAGAAGAAGAAGAAGAAGAAGAAGAAGAAGAAGAAGAAGAAGAAGAAGAAGAAGAAGAAGAAGAAGAAGAACAACAACAACAACAACAACAACAACAACAACAACAACAAGAAAAACAAGAACAAAAAGAAGAACAAGAACAACAACAACGTTAAGAATGATAATTATCAATATTGTATATTTCAACCCCAGAATACTACATGTTCCTGTCATACTTACGTGCCACTGTTGAATTGTGAAAACATGTGAGACCAATGAGCTCCCGACGTGGTAAGTCTATTGGCCACCATGCTCCTGATCCCTTCCAAGACAGAGGTACTTGTGATATATTTATTCAAAGATGAATTGGAGTTACCGATCGTTGTCTCCATTGTAACCTATGACAAATAAAGAGAAACAATTATCATTCAGGACTCACTTCTTCGGGGGGACTTAAATAGACCTACATACTTGAAAATTGAAACATTCGTCACTTTTAGAAGATAAAAATTGTAGTCGTTCAAAAAATTTTCTACAGAGAAGACCTACAAAATATCTCTGTCATCTATCTGAAATTTAGTAATATATTTGTTTTTTTTGTTGTTGGCTGAAGAAGGGTTTTGAGTCCGAAACATTCCGTGTTTGGTCTTTTGTTCTTTTTTTAAAACTTAAAGTCGTTAAAGTTAAATTTCAAAATCAACAATTTACCATCACAAGGATTATCTTCTTCTTCTAGGTTCCATGCCTGGTCCAGGCTTCGGATACTGCATGAATTATCTCTCTCCATTCCTCCCTGTTTCTTGCTTTTTCAAACAGCTCTTGGATTGTTAGGTTGGTGAAGCCCTTCAGTTGGTCTATGAGTGTTTTTCTTTGTCTCCCCGGGCGCGTTTACCAGGTATTTTTCCACAACTTGCCAGGTATTCATTCTTATCTTTCCTTACTATGTGTCCGAAAAAGGATAGTTGTCGATCCACTATTAAGGGCATTAGTTTCCTTTGTTGGTATGTTTGTTTTAGCACTTCTTCGTTCGTTTTGTGTGCAGTATACGATATTCTCTGCATCCTTCTCAAGCACCACATTTCAAAAGCTTCAATGTTCTTTTGTGTTTCTGCATTTGTAGTCCAGCTTTCGCATCCGTATAACAAGATTGGCCACACGTAGCACTTCAAGACTCGGAATCTAATCCCGAACGACATCTGTTTGTTTTTCAAAATGTTTCCCAGGTCCATGAAGGCCTGTTTGGCTTGAGTTATTCTTGCTCGTATGTCTTGGTTACATCTTCCATCTGTTGTCACTATTGAACCTAGGTATTTAAAACTTTCTACGTTGGTAAGTTGCTCGCCGTGAATCGTAATATTGCAGGTGTTGTTTTCGGGGTTTTTCTGTATTACCATGCATTCCGTTTTGGTGATATTCACTTCCATTCCCTTGGCTTCACTATCTACTACCACTTTGTCAACAATCTTTTGAAGTTGGATTTCTGATGTTGCAATGAGTACCGTATCGTCTGCGTATCTTATATTATTTATGTTGTGACCTCCTACTTTTATTCCCTCCATATTATTTATGCCCCTCATGATTGTTTCTTGGTATAGATTAAACAGATCTGGTGAGGCAACACACCCTTGACGGACTCCTTTCTTAATAGGCATGGAATTTCCTGTAGAGTTTCCGATTTTGATAGATGCCTGCTGGGTGTAGTATAATGTTTGCATGAGTCTGAGGTCTTTCTCATCAGCGCCAATGGAGTGCAGTTGTTTTAGTATTTCTTCGTGGCGTACTCTATCAAAAGCATTTTTGTAGTCGACAAAACAGAGGTATAGTGGGGTCTGAACCTGTATAGCTCTTTCACTTAAAACACGGAGGAGGTATATTGCGTTCCTTGTCCCTCTGTCAGGTTGGAATCCATATTGTTCTTCTGCGATTTCGGGGTTAATCTTATTCCTTAGCCTGTTGATAATTATACGCAACAGTATTTTGTTGGTGTGGCTTATTAAACTTATAGTTCTAAAATTTTCGCATCTGACTGCACCTGCTTTCTTTGGTATTGCTATGAAAATAGAGTTACAGAGATCTTCTGGAATTTTCCCAGTATTGTATATATTGTTGAATAATATGTGAAGTTCATCAATTGCTAGATCTCCTAGGCTTTTTAATACCTCTACAGATATTTCATCAGGGCCTGTTGCTTTACCATCCCTCATTCGTTCCATGGCATGTTCAATTTCACTTTTGGTGATGTTTGGTCTGCTTAATGGTTCTTTGAATTTCAGTGGTGGTTCATTTCTATTTGGATCATTGTACAGTTCGCCTATGTATTCTACCCATCGGCTTTCTATATGTTGTTCTTCAAATAGCAGTTCCCCTTGTTTGTTTTGGATACAACTTCCTGCTGCTTTGCTTTTCCTTTTCCCTGATAGTTCTTTTATTCTTTGGTGAGCTTGTTGGGGGTTGGGTTTGTATTCTCTTTCGATTTCGCAGCATTTCCAGTCTAGATAGTTCTCGTGTGCCTCGATGCATTTGGATTTAATGTGGTTGTTCAATGTTTGGTATTCTGCAGACCCTCTGTTGCATTTTCGTCTTTCTTCAAATAGGTTTAGAATTTCATTTGTCATCCATTCCTTTTTGCTGTTTATTTGAGCTATTGGATTATAAAATACTTCAAAATTCTTAAAATTATGCAGTAGGTATCTACTTTCATTTTCAATAATCTTTGATGACTTAGAGATGCTCATCAAGTTCTGAAAATGGAGTCAAAATTTCGTAATTCTACGAATTTTTTGTAATAGTAGACAGGTCTGGATTAAAGTAATCCTACAGAGCCATGAGGCTCATGGAGCCGGAGTCTATCCCAGTTTCTATAGCGTAAATTGGACAACAGCAATTGCTTGCTACCCTTTGAATAGGACACAAATCTATTGCTATGTACTCTCCACCAGATATAACAGACCCAGCTACCCAATCTGACAGGAGGTCTGATCCCCAGTCGAGGAAGATGGATTTTTTGGGGGATGTTTTTTTTTTCACGTGTAACCTTGAGCAAGTCAGTTTGCCCTAGCCTCAGTTTGCAGTGCTGCACTGCGGCTGATGCCTGGGTTATTCCAGTCTATTTTAAATTTTTTTTTTTTTCATTCCATGTATTTTCTCTTAAGAAACTATACTTTGTTGAAGTGATACATGTATTTGTTTTTATTGCTTTTTGTTGTTGACTAAAGAAGGGTTTTGAGCCTGGAATGTTCCCTGTTTAGTATTTTGTTCTTTTTTATAACTATTTTATTCATTTTTGTTTATTCTATAGGGAATGAGATTAGTGGAAGAGTAGCGTCCCTTGATTGGACGTCATTGACAGAGAAGTTATTTGTATAAAAAAAAAACGAAGCTTCATCTCCAACTACAAGCCAAGCACTCCAAATACAAAATTTACTATTCATATTTCTGTACAAAAATGCCGTCAGGTCACCAATGCTGCGTTATTGGGTGCCAAGCAACCTTCCATAAACGAAATGGGACCAAAATTGAAAATGGTCTCAGTTTTTTTGTCATCCCAAAAGTTAAATTCCATGCCGGTGATCAGATGCGGGAAATCACAACAAGGTGAAGGCTGGCCTGGATCTCTGCCATACGGATGCCCGTTGTTACGTAGATATTTTCTTTAGTTTTCTCCATTATTAAATGTTAACAAAATATGATGTAGGCTTCAAATTAAAAATAAAAGATGTTGATAAATAATACAATACGATGAGACAACCCTTCCTAAACTTACTGAACTTCCCGCTAATGATCGGTACTAATAATGGAGATAGCGTCTGTCGGTTGTCAAGATGCGACTTCCAACAAAAGGGCGCTACTCTTAAATCTATTTTGAAATCTCATTCCCTATTTTGCTGACTCACAGCTTGCTGGACACTTGTCCTTTTGGCAGCCTCTGTTATGAAGACCTATGACATCTAATTTGTAATGTCATGCAATTCTTATTACCATGGTAGAAATCATGATTTTGAACAACTCACCAAGCCAGAGGAAATGGAGTAAAAATCATCGCCGGACATGAGCACCCCAGGGTAGGATGAAAAAGTCATGGCTTGACCAGGGATAAAATCTATCATGATAAATAAAATAACAATTCAATTTCATTACAATAAGTATCAGAGTTCATTTTGTTTTTACGTTTTTAAGGGTTTTACAGTGCTTGTAACACATTTAGGTCATATCAGCGCCAGTAAAAAGGTAGAAAATGGGACAGTAAAAAGTTCTAGAATTACAATTAAAATACACAATAAAAGTTAGACAAAGGGGAGTTCGTTCAAGTAGGAAACAGATGCAGATTCCAACAGCACACTATCAAATTGCTTAGTTTGAGATCACCTAAAAGTCTCATCGAAATACAAACATAGATCCCCACTAAAGGACTACACTCAAATGTTTACAAAGCATATATAGTATGTAAACAAAAGATAATACAGTCCATAATAGAGCGATGATTTACAATACAAAATATCATCTCCCAAAACTCTAACTATACATTTGACTGTTTCCCTCCAGGACAAAACCAAGTAATCTCATTCCAAGACAAAGACAGAAAGCGTGTTGGAAAACAGATATAGGGCGATAGAAGACACAGTAAGTGCCTCCCTGCCCACAATGGGAGGTCAGGAACCCCACCCAGCAGTATCAGAGTCAACACATATCTCAAACCTAAATGATCAAAGGAGCAAACCCATTCTCCACTATCATTCAAAAATGTATTTTGTTTAAACTGTGTGTCTAAGTGGTCTTGTGGTATGACACTCAACTTCAGATTGGAAGGTCCGGGGTTCAAGTTCCACCCTGAACAGCAAAACTTTTTAATGATACATGAGACGCTCAGAAATATTGACTTAGACTGAATAATGGAAGGTGTCTCTTTGACAGAGGTTGGTATATTATACCAAATTAGTTCAATCTGATTTAATGCGAATAAAAAATAATTGAACAAAGAAATAAAAATAGATGATCTAAATATATAAATAATCACCAGCTTTATGGTGACATTTTTTTTTAAAGTAGAAAGGTACCTAGGAGCCATGACTACGGTGTGGTCCAGACATTTTAGAGTGTAAGAAGTGAAAAACTGAAGAGCTTGTTTGAGGGGCGACTTTCTTCTTTGAAGACTTTCTGCTACAGTTTCTTGTTCCTTTTTCTTTCTCATAATTAAAGATTTAGAGATTGCTTTCAACGAGGTACACCTAAATTTTACCAATGGTTTCTATTTAGTCTCTCTCTCTCTAACTTTACTTGTCATGTGAGCACGTGAGTGTATAACAGTAATATGATTGCATAATTTTATCTCAGCACTATGAGAGTTGTATTCTATTTTTAATGTGGCACATTGAACTGAGGCGCACCTGCTATAGAAATGAAGAATCATTATAATAATAATAATTATTATTATTATTATTATCACCATCATCATCGTCATTACATCATTAACAACCAATCGCATTCAATTAATCAATGAAGACGTCTCCTGTCTATTTTTGAATTTTAAAAATTATATTAATCATCCCTTATTACTCTCAAAAAAATTGTAAAATCATCTTTTTTAAATAAAAAAAAATTCAAGTTCCTATCCATTTCAGCATTATGATGGCAAGGCAGGAGTTTATTTTCTACAATCTTATTTGACTATTTTTCGCCCACTATGCAATAACATAATTCTTTTTTTTATTATTAAATCTTTTAAATCAAATGCAATATATTCACAAAATTTTCTTTAAGATATTTTTTAAAAAATGGAATCATATCATTTACTTACTTTTTTCTTGAGCTGAAGTAGAAAACTGGAAATTATACTTCTTTAAAATTCGGAGCATTGACGATAAAGATGACCACGTATCCTGTGACACATACAGGTCAGCATAATTTGGCAGCAATTTGACCAGAGCAGAACAATGACCGGGGCCAAAAGCACTACGTCTATGGCTGAGAAATTCTTCTGCTTCTGGAGAATGAGGGAGTATGGATGACAAATCCTCTAAATCGCCAGCAACTTGGAAAAGACTGAAAAAATTCAATAAAGGTGAAAGGAAAAAAAAAATCCAAAAAAATAGATTCAAGAATGAACATTGAAAAAAGAAGGAAGAAAAGAATGATTGAATGATTTTCATTTTGAATGGTTAAAGCCACTTCTTATATATCTTGGCAATGAGTCTAATTGATTTTACATCTGTGACACCTTTTATTCAAAGTGCAGACATGTTCAGGTCTGAAAGCTGAACGCAATTATGGGCTTGTTTTAACATTGTATAGTAATGGAAAATATTTAGTGTTGATTTGAGAGTAAATCCATTACAACAATGAGCCCTTAACAATTCGGGTTATCAGACCTGTATATAAGAACATGTTAATTTTACCCTATCACTAAAGTAAACAACAACTTGACTTGTGAAAACAAGACACAAAAGCAGTTTCTCCAGTTGAGCTTACCATAATTAGAAGAAAAATTGCATTTTGTTCAATGTTTTATTCAAGTGGTGGTGTTTTACCTTCTCTGAGCTACAAAAAAGATTGACGGTGCATATTGATACTTACTGTGTCACAAATTACAATAACCATTTCGTCCTCCCATCCCCTCCATGTTTTCATTAGAATTAAACACTAAATCACTGTACTCTGTAAAAATAACATGCATTCAAAAATTTGGGCAGAAAACTCGTCATTCATAAATATTGATTGATTAAACTGACCCTCATCTTGGCAAAAACTACATCTATTATCTCACTCATCAGAAGTGTTTCATTCATCGTGTTTTTTTGATAAAGGGGAAACCCAAAACATCCACATTTTCTGTTTATTAAATTGAAGATTCCATTCAATTTCACATTGTTATTTATTCCATTATCAATGGAACACGTTCGGATAAAGAACAGAATTGGGACAAACAAGAAGTGTTGACTTTAACTCTCTCCTTACTGATTGTCTTCAGGATTTTTCCCCGAACAATTTTTTTATTGAATTACTTTTTACACTCAATTCAATAACAATAATTACGAGATTTACACAACAGCATTAGGCTCTTTTAAATATAACAAAGATTTTTATCTTTCAAATTTTGTGATGTACAAAACAAATCTGAAATAAAAAATATGTTCATTATATCGTAACAAATGTGACGATTTTCCTGTGGTTGGTAAGGAAAGGGTTAAACAGAAGTTGACTTAAGAGGGTTAACTGTATGCATATTTCACTGTAGTGCTAAAAACAAGCAAAAACAAAACTCACTAAACACCGCGGTAATCAATGTCAGTGTTGATCATTCCAAAATACTCATTTCTGTAACCATCTTGCAGTCCAGCTATCTGTTCAAGGTAAAGATTTACCTAAAAAAAAAAAGAAAAGACTCCATTAGTTAAAAATTCATTTCAACAAGAAAGGTGCAGAATTGCCAATTCAGGAGGCAAAAATTTACTGAACTTTAACACGAGCACATCCACTAGCCACTATCTGAGTGTTGAACTCCAATAAAAAGCCATTTAGTTCTTACTTTTTTTCGGTTCACCAGGATCAAGATTTGTTAACATACCGAAATTCAGTACACATACTGAAAATTGGTAACCATCAAAGTGTGATCAAATGAAAGCATGAAAATGGTAAGACGACCAAAGAATATCTCACAAACCAAATGGTCTTTTTATTAGTATTATCAAACTGACGTCTCAAGTTTTGTAATTATAACTATTACAACTATACATTAGCTATGTGGTCTTGTGATATGAGACTCGCCTCAGGGACTTTGCACCTATTTCGAGATGAAACAAGTAACAGCAACCCTGATATATAGCTTTTCTGACTTCAGATAGAGCTGCATATATATGATGTGGAAGTCCTTTAGAAAAATTCAATCCCTCGAGGGGCTGGGGACATTGACTCCTCCGAAACTGGGGGAGAAGTTGCCAGGCTTTTCCACCAGCAAGAGGAGACATACATTAGGTGGCAGCCAATTGGCTTCAGCCGAGAGCCTGCTTATCGGCACGCTCACTACACCAGTGGGGACTTGCTACCTGTCCAACATGTACCTGTTGTGGTCAAGAGCCAAACTGCAGAGCATCTAATTGAACGATGCGTTGCAACAACTTCCGGGCATTTCGCGACCATACACGGTTGCGGTAATGAGTTTGTATCCTAGATAGATCGTCATAACATATAAGTTCAGTGTGAGAACCATAAGAAACTGCTGCCTTCAGACTGGAAGGTCCAGGGTTCAAGTCCCATTTGAGTGGCGCATAGTTGAGTCCTTGGAAAAGACTCTTTACTCAAATTCTCTCATCATACTCAGGTGTAAAATGAGTACCTGGTCGTTAACAGTCTTGTCTTTGTCTGGAAAATATGTAATATCCCCTATTAAGCGTCGTGTCTGGCCCTACATGTTATGGATTGCTGTTGGCTTGAAACTCCTTGTAACGTGCTTGAAGCATGCTAAGGGGATATTGCGCTATATAACTGCTCAAGTGTATATTCTTAATTCTGTTTTATAAGTTTGTTCCACACTGACACAACACCAGATACAGATAATGAATCACCTATACCTGAACAATCAAAGTATTTTTATTCAATAATAATCATTAATAATTAATAAAAATGAATATAACAGTTTCAAAAAAGAACAAAACACCAATAACGGAACTTTCGGGCTCAAAACCCTTTTTCAGCAAAGAACAAAAAAAAAACAATGAAAACATAAATAATTACTAAAACAAAACCAAACAGATCGATGACAGAGAAATATTCGATGCATACCGAATATTTTTCTATCGTCAACCTGTTTTACTTAGTAATGTATTACGTTCATTGTTTATTGTTTTCGGCTGAAGGAAGGTTTTGAGCCGGAATCATTCCATGTTTGATATTTTGTTCTTTTTTGAAGCTGTTGTATTCCTTTTGTTAATTACTTTATACAGTCCACAGCTTCAAGCAGCTTAGAGTATCACTTTGACTAAATGAACATAGTCCACAGCTTCAAGCAGCTTAGAGTATCACTTTGACTAAATGAACAAAGCATTATATTAAATAATAATTAATAATTTAATACATTCCAGTAAAAAACAGAATTCTGTGAAAAAAGGATATAGCCCTTTTCTATTTAAAACATATTCTTATTTTAAACATTTTTTTTGTGGAAAATATAGTCCTTTTCCAATTAACATATTCTTATTATAGAACATAATTTTGAAAGAAAAATAAAGCATCTAGTTTGGTTTTTTTCTTTTTACTTTCATCTCAAATTCTGAAATTAATTAACCAAGAAATAATCAATTTGGTTGTAAAACATGAAAAATACTGACGATGCATTTTGAGTTTACTCACTTGATACCAGTACGGATCGGATCCTGCCTTGGATTCGATCTGACTTTTCACCCAGTCCATATTTATTTCCAAGAACCTAAGCAACGCCAAGCAATATTTGGACAACGGTTTTGTCCTCGGGCACAAGTAATCCATGGTGTTTCCCCAGTGCATGTCAATCAGATACCTGTGGGAAATGTAACACAAGTTTTGTCAATCAAGGGGTCTTGATGGCTCAGTAATAATAATAAATGACGTTTATATAGCGCTTTACCCCGTTGTAACAGGCTCTATGTCTTCGTCCTCTCATGTTCAATGTATGTGTTGTTTAATGCAAACGAGGGTTCACAGCGTGAAACGCGTACCCGTGTGAAGAATATAGCTATTAAAATTGTCCCAACCATTGGGAGCCTCTGTGGTGTAATGGTAGCACATCTGACCGGTAATCAGAAGGTCTGAGGTTAGATCCCCAATTGAGGTCAACTGATTTTTTGGGATGTTTCCTTGTCTTGTAAAGAAAAACAAAACGAACTTAAAAAAAAAAAAGAAAAGCAACAAACAACAAACAACACAACCAATGAAAAGGAAGAGCCCTTGACAGACAAACAGTCTGGTGCTTACAGGGAATGTGTAATTCATTTATTTTTACCAACTTTAAGCACTTACAAGATTATATTCAAGTAAACTAATCTCAAAAGTGACACTCTGTGTTCATCAAAACCTCGGCTACAACACACTGACTTCCAGTTCCGCCAACTTCATTGTAACCGAAGTGTACTGTTTTATTATTATTCTTGCTATTCCCTTGGTTTTTAGAATTATTCAACTCATATAGAAAGTGATGATAGCTAAATTTTTCCATAATGGTCTTGTAGTAGTAGCTAATACTTGCTACCATTTAGAAAGAACACCAGTCTTTCACAAAGTATCTTCTACAAGATTTCACAGACCCAGCTACCCAATCACTGCTGAAAGGTGGTTGGGGGGGGGGGGGTCAGAAAATTAATCTGGAGAGTACTGGAGATTGATTAAAGTCCCTTTGTTATTGAGGTGTGTGCCCATCAAGATCTCCTAAACAATTTAATATCGATTTAATTTAGTACGGCGATGTGGTCTTGTGATACGACACTCGCTTTCAGATCAGAAGGTCTTGGGTTTGAGCCTCGCTCAGCACATGGTTGAGACCATTGGAAAAGGCTCTTTACTCACATTCTCTCACCATACTCAGGTGTAAAATGAGTACCTGGTAACAGCATAGTCCCTGTAGGAAAAAATTGTAGTATCACCTAACAGGTGTCATGTCTTGTTTTACATGTTAAGTGTTGCTGTTGGCCAGGGACCCTTTGTAAAGCACTTTGAGTACATTTTGTGGATATAATTGCTTTAAATAAAAGTTCAAGTTTTTGGGTTTTTTTTCCAATCAATGGATCTCCTACATAAAATACATAATAAGGCCATTGACCTTTGGTTTGACTATATATACCCACTGAGTCTCACTGTATTGTTCTTGTTCCAAATATCAAGATATCTAATACTAAAGATATTTTAGAATTTACTTTTTAAACCATTTTAATGAAGAAATGTACCTTGTAATGTGGCCCTCGACAAAGCCTGCTGCATAGGCTTGCTGACTGCTTGAATACTGAAAGTTGCGACCTGCTCTTGTGGTGACGTCAAGGGTCGACCATCTGAGTCAAAGAGGAAACAAACATCGAAATGTATGACATAAAAATCACTAGGTTCTTTTCGTGAACTGGCACATTGCAAACGACTCTCTCTCTCTCTCTCTCTCTCTCTCTCTCTCTCTCTCTCTCTCTCTCTTTCTCTCTCTCTCTCTCTTTCTCTCTCTCAAGTCACTTTACACACACACACACACACACACACACACACACAAATTCTCTCTCTATCTCTCTCTTCAGTCACTTTATTTGAATATGTGATTTCAGAAGTCAGAAGATAAGCCTCCTAATCTAATAATAAAAGGCATGCATCCTTACTATTATTATTATCTATATTACTATTACATATAAAATATCTAGTTTTAGGTTGAAATTGGAAACTAGATCGTAGTATAGTTTAACTCCTGTAATTTTAATAGCAGTATTAGGTACTCATTTCATTATTATTATAATATCTGAGCTATTATTACAATTACTATCTGTCTTATTATTTTCTAGATAGTTATCTAAATCTACTCTTCTACTACACTACTCACCCTGTTTGATTGATAACATCGTTTAAAGTTGCAGAAGCTACAAAATCGGATATTTCGTCCGACGATAAACCAAACACTTCAGAATCTTTATCATAAAATACCCAAAGTTTTCTGGGAGTTGATGAAACTAAAATCAAATGCAAATAAAGAGTAACAAAAACTAATAATATCTTTACAAACGCCATTTCAGCAGTGTAATCTTTTTCTCAGTACGGTAGGTATAATCATGTGATTTGTCTTGTGAAAAGAATCACGTGGGTAAATAAAAAGTTGGAGATAACCGGCGAAAGACAGGAAGTTTTCGCTGCTCCTTATGAGAAGGGAGATTACCGACCGAGTGATTTTAGTGCTGGGTCGAGTTTGAAACGATCAAATCGAGCGGGTTTTCGATCGAGTCCTCTAAAATCGAGTCGGTTTCGGGCGGGTTTCGAGTCAGTGACGTCATCGAGCAGTGATTCGTTTGAAAAAAAAAAAACACGAGCAACTCGTTTGCCACAGGAAACTTCACATACCCCTCCCTCTCTTATGTCTGTGGCTGGCTTGACTGCAGCTGGTTATGATGGGGGGCTGCCAGATGGCCAAGTTCAAAATTGGTTACTAAGAAACGCTTTTCTATTATTATTCATTTTTAAAAAAATATTTTATTTAAAAAAAATGAAAAGATAAGTTTATCCAACTGTAGTCGATTGTTTTGTTAATCAAAACAAATGAGTTTTTCAAGGGAGTCAGAATGCTTGTGGTGTTTGGCTATTTGGGGTCTATTTGACTACTTGGGCAAGAAGAAATCTGGCTGTCTGGCAGCCTTGATTATGATCGTTCGTCGCATCACACACACATACACACACACACACACACACACACACACACGCCATCAAACAGTTGTTGATGGTGAAGGGTTGAGACCCCCCCCCTCCCACCACCATCATCCCGCTGTCACCTTAACATTTCATATTTATGTCGCGCCAAAAGTTGTCGGCCGCCCCCACCTCCCATAATTTGTCACTGGTCGTCATCGCCTCTTGTGTGTGCGGGAAAGGTCGTGCCTTTCATTTCATTATTTGAAAAATAAATGAACAAGAATGGTGTGTTTTTATTAGGTAGGTAGATAATAATAATATTTAGCAGGTTCCACACCCAGACACACACGGATTGCCCGGACACGATGATAACGATGCCGACGACAATGGATGACGATGATGATGATGATGATGATGATTATCGTGTTTCTGTTTAAAAAATGAAATACTTTAGCAGGTTCCACCCCCACCCCCCCCCCCCCCCACACGGATAGACCGGACCCGAAGATGATGATTGTGGTTTTGCTGGCTGTTACGGCTGTGATGAGGATGATGATAATGATGATGATGATGATGACGATGGCGCAGATGGTGATTATTTGTTCGGTCGCTCAGTGGTACGGTGTCTCTTGTCACAAAATCAAGCCTTATCAATGGCCGGATGAGTGACAGTGATTGTTGAAAATTGTGATCCAGACGTTAAGTCCGTGTGTCAGGCACTTGACTCAGGTGTGAATGTATTCTTATCTTATAAGCAATGACGGGTATTGTAAAGAGCTTTAATACAAAAAGACTCCAAACAGCGATCGGTACCTACTGTACGAAATGGATGTATGGTCGATATGGCGTGCCGGAGGAATAAATTAAATAAAATATTGTGAAGTTCATTGAGCATGGTAAATCCTTGGAAATGCGCTTTGAACTAATACACCTGCTAGACAACTCCGATTCCAATATAAACGACTGATTAATATTCCCATATATAAACTATAGTTAGCTGAAAATCTTTCTTTGTCGGGACTCCAAAAGTATGGAACGAATTAGACAAAAAAATCAAAGGGTCTTTTAGGAGCACTGATTGATTTTAGATTGATTATTACATTGAAATGTGTTGATATTTATTTTATCCATTATTATTAGGGTGGTGGTGATGATGATGATCCCGCTGATATGATGGTGATGATAAATAAATTAAACATAATTCCCTTTATTCATCCCATAGGGGAGATTCGTCTTTTGGGTCTATTCTAAGGGAAGACTGGAATAACCCAAGCGATAGCCGCAGTGCAGCGCCGCAAATTTAGTTAGGGCAAGGTGACTTGCTCAAGACCACTCAGCGGCGGGTGATCGAACTCGGTACCTTTCGGGTGCCAACCAAAGACCGTACCGCTGCCCCTGATGATGATGATGATGATGATGATGATGATGATGGGAACTAACAAAGAATACACAGGCATCTAAAATTGAAACATTCCATATTCAAAGCTAATGTTTTACTTTAAAAAATTGAGCTTTACAATATCCACTAAATGTGATCAAAGCGCTTTGTAAAGGGGTCCCCGGTCAACAGCAACATTTGATATGTAGGACGGGACATGCCGCCTGTTAGGCGATATTACAATTTTTCAGACAAAGACAACGCTGTTAACGGCCAGGTACTCATTTTACACCTGAGTACGGTGAGAGAATGTGAGTAAAAAGCCTTGTCCAAAGACTCAACTATGCACCGAGCGCGAGGCTCGAACCCAGGACTTTCCGATCCCAAAGCGGGTGTCATACCACTAGACCATTATAATGCACGAGACCCATGGTCGACTAGAGTACTACCTATAGTTACGTCATGACTAGACCACATAGCCGCACTACTGTAGGAGTGTTCATTGATAGAGGGATGCGCGTGTGTCATAGAAATAGCCTTAGTGTGTGTGTGTGTGTGTGTGTGTGTGTGTATGTGTGTGTGTGTGTGTGTGATAGTCAAACTTTAGTAGGTTTAATGAAGTCTTGTCACACACGCGTGATACACCTATACGAATTTCCCTGCCACTGCCACCCAGACACACTAACATCTGACAAGGAGTGAGGGCTGTGGAAGAACCACAGACTACCGTGTGCAAACATTGGCGATTGGTATCGGATGGCAAACTGTGATCGTTTGAATTTGAAATGATTCGAAACACTCGTTACCCCTCCGCTCGCTCGAATCCTGATCGTCTCAAGCTCGTCTCACGTGTCAAGATCGTCTCAAGCTCACAACCCGCCTGATCGTTTTACGATCGAGTAATCGTTTTACTAACTCGCTCTTCCGGCATTGAGATCGAGCACTGACTCGTGGCTTGGCGCTCGATCGTCGATCGAGTAAAAGCGATCAAATAACCCAACACTGATTGTGAAGAGAAGTGAAATAAAAATGTCGGCAAGTGGCAAGATGTCGAGCAAACGTGGAGCAGATTCCCGAGTTCAAATTATTCAGATAGATGGGCTGGTGAGGAAAGACTTAAATTAAAGTAGATTTTTGGCTGGATCGATACATATACATTAATTATGACTATCTAGTCTCCTACTCTCACTTTTGTAAGGGTTATTTCTGATTCGAATTCAACGCGTTTTATGTTGGTTTGCGAATGAGAATGGGTCTTTTTAATTTTCAATATGGAGACATCTTCTTGCGTTTCTTTGCAATTGAGTGAACTCGTTTTTGTCTCAAATTGAAAGTAGGAGTAGGTCAAGTAAAAATTGATGATATTAAAAAGAAAAACGACAGATTATTGAATTTAAAGAGTAGGGTCTCCCAACTCCCTAGGATAGGTAGACGTCTAAGTATTGGTAACACCGGCGCACCTCTCTAGGTACTTTGGGAAAAAAAAAAAAATAATCAAATTGGGTTTGGCTCAATGAAACCAATATTGTTATACAGTGCTTTTCAACGCAATGCTAATGATAACGGAAAAGTGAGTGGAGCAGGCACTTATGTTGGTAACAACAAGATATGAAGTGAATAGAAAAGTGCCAGAAGACAATAGAGAATAAAAAATTTTCGCGGCGGTGGTGGGGTTCGAACCTGCGACCTTATTGGTACGACAACTCCGCCTGGCAGGTGAGAGCGTGGCTCTACCGTGTGAGCTATCCACGAACACAAAAATATTCGTTTCAAACCCAAAGTCATTACTAGATCCCTCTCTCACCCACTTCTTGAGACCGCCGATTCGTTCGTACACCACCATCGCGAATAATTTTGACCAGCAGTTAAGCTTAATAGCCAATATTCTCAACACAAACATATAACATAGAAACGATTGAGACATTGAGTATGCTCCGGTGTATGGGGTGAATTTTTAATTCAGAAAAGTGAGTGGAGCAGGCACTTATGTTGGTAACAACAAGATATGAAGTGAATAGAAAAGTGCCAGAAGACAATAGAGAATAAAAAATTTTCGCGGCGGTGGTGGGGTTCGAACCTGCGACCTTATTGGTACGACAACTCCGCCTGGCAGGTGAGAGCGTGGCTCTACCGTGTGAGCTATCCACGAACACAAAAATATTCGTTTCAAACCCAAAGTCATTACTAGATCCCTCTCTCACCCACTTCTTGAGACCGCCGATTCGTTCGTACACCACCATCGCGAATAATTTTGACCAGCAGTTAAGCTTAATAGCCAATATTCTCAACACAAACATATAACATAGAAACGATTGAGACATTGAGTATGCTCCGGTGTATGGGGTGAATTTTTAATTCAGAAAAGTGAGTGGAGCAGGCACTTATGTTGGTAACAACAAGATATGAAGTGAATAGAAAAGTGCCAGAAGACAATAGAGAATAAAAAATTTTCGCGGCGGTGGTGGGGTTCGAACCTGCGACCTTATTGGTACGACAACTCCGCCTGGCAGGTGAGAGCGTGGCTCTACCGTGTGAGCTATCCACGAACACAAAAATATTCGTTTCAAACCCAAAGTCATTACTAGATCCCTCTCTCACCCACTTCTTGAGACCGCCGATTCGTTCGTACACCACCATCGCGAATAATTTTGACCAGCAGTTAAGCTTAATAGCCAATATTCTCAACACAAACATATAACATAGAAACGATTGAGACATTGAGTATGCTCCGGTGTATGGGGTGAATTTTTAATTCAGAAAAGTGAGTGGAGCAGGCACTTATGTTGGTAACAACAAGATATGAAGTGAATAGAAAAGTGCCAGAAGACAATAGAGAATAAAAAATTTTTTCGCGGCGGTGGTGGGGTTCGAACCTGCGACCTTATTGGTACGACAACTCCGCCTGGCAGGTGAGAGCGTGGCTCTACCGTGTGAGCTATCCACGAACACAAAAATATTCGTTTCAAACCCAAAGTCATTACTAGATCCCTCTCTCACCCACTTCTTGAGACCGCCGATTCGTTCGTACACCACCATCGCGAATAATTTTGACCAGCAGTTAAGCTTAATAGCCAATATTCTCAACACAAACATATAACATAGAAACGATTGAGACATTGAGTATGCTCCGGTGTATGGGGTGAATTTTTAATTCAGAAAAGTGAGTGGAGCAGGCACTTATGTTGGTAACAACAAGATATGAAGTGAATAGAAAAGTGCCAGAAGACAATAGAGAATAAAAAATTTTCGCGGCGGTGGTGGGGTTCGAACCTGCGACCTTATTGGTACGACAACTCCGCCTGGCAGGTGAGAGCGTGGCTCTACGCGGTCTCAAGAAGTGGGTGAGAGAGGGATCTAGTAATGACTTTGGGTTTGAAACGAATATTTTTGTGTTCGTGGATAGCTCACACGGTAGAGCCACGCTCTCACCTGCCAGGCGGAGTTGTCGTACCAATAAGGTCGCAGGTTCGAACCCCACCACCGCCGCGAAAATTTTTTATTCTCTATTGTCTTCTGGCACTTTTCTATTCACTTCATATCTTGTTGTTACCAACATAAGTGCCTGCTCCACTCACTTTTCTGAATTAAAAATTCACCCCATACACCGGAGCATACTCAATGTCTCAATCGTTTCTATGTTATATGTTTGTGTTGAGAATATTGGCTATTAAGCTTAACTGCTGGTCAAAATTATTCGCGATGGTGGTGTACGAACAAATCGGCGGTCTCAAGAAGTGGGTGAGAGAGGGATCTAGTAATGACTTTGGGTTTGAAACGAATATTTTGTGTTCGTGGATAGCTCACACGGTAGAGCCACGCTCTCACCTGCCAGGCGGAGTTGTCGTACCAATAAGGTCGCAGGTTCGAACCCCACCACCGCCGCGAAAATTTTTTATTCTCTATTGTCTTCTGGCACTTTTCTATTCACTTCATATCTTGTTGTTACCAACATAAGTGCCTGCTCCACTCACTTTTCTGAATTAAAAATTCACCCCATACACCGGAGCATACTCAATGTCTCAATCGTTTCTATGTTATATGTTTGTGTTGAGAATATAATAATAATAATAATAATAATAATAATAGATCTTTATTGTCCATAAATATGGCAATTTGTCATTTAGTTACACTTGTCATAACGTTATATGATAACTATAACATTGAACAGACACCTCACTCCTACCCATTCTCTCTCTCTCTCTCTCTCTCTCTCTCTCTCTCTCTCTCTCTCCTCTCTCTCTTCCTCTCTTTCTTTCACGCATGCGACATACACAACATTAACATTTTCATTTCATTTTCAATTCGTTACATTCTTGGCAATTCAACACCAAATAATATCATCATTATCAATTGGTCACTTCATCTAGCCTAACATTAAACAAATTAATCAGTCAATCAGTCAACGCATCAATCCTTGGTTTTGCTGTACCATACGAAATATTCAACATTTTTATTGCTGATGGAACGAACGTTGATTTATACTTGTTAGTTCCACATTTAATCTGACAAAAACTTCTCCCAGATGGCAAAAGATCAAATTCATGGTATAAAATATGTTTTTTTTTTATTGTTGGTAATTGAGAATGCTTTCCTTTCTATTGCTTTTCCATGAATTCTTTCTACTTCATCAACAGGATGATTTATTATTTTGATGCCTCTTTGTAATTCTAAATCATCATACAACGCTTTATATAATATTAAGCGAAGGATAGGTCTTCAATCAACAAATCGCGAAATAAGATAAAATTAGTGGTGCACTTTTGTGTCGGAAGTAAACAAGGCCGCCGCCATTTCGATTTCCTTGAGACAAAAACATTGATACGAACGATTTTTCCGAGGATTTGAAGCAGAACTCTAAACGTTAAAGTTTGAAGTACATACCATTCATTAATACGAACAATCATACAACGTGTAATACGTAAATGAGTGAAATGTTGTCATGAAACAAATAAATATCAAAAGAATTCATCACATAGGTGTAACTGTGCGT
Organism: Berghia stephanieae; assembly: GCF_034508935.2. Classification (NCBI taxonomy): domain Eukaryota; kingdom Metazoa; phylum Mollusca; class Gastropoda; order Nudibranchia; family Aeolidiidae; genus Berghia; species Berghia stephanieae. The sequence continues at coordinate 136,506,552 of NC_088360.1, read as the reverse complement.
CGCTATTCAGCTATTGGCTATTAAGCTTAACTGCTGGTCAAAATTATTCGCGATGGTGGTGTACGAACGAATCGGCGGTCTCAAGAAGTGGGTGAGAGAGGGATCTAGTAATGACTTTGGGTTTGAAACGAATATTTTTGTGTTCGTGGATAGCTCACACGGTAGAGCCACGCTCTCACCTGCCAGGCGGAGTTGTCGTACCAATAAGGTCGCAGGTTCGAACCCCACCACCGCCGCGAAAATTTTTTATTCTCTATTGTCTTCTGGCACTTTTCTATTCACTTCATATCTTGTTGCTAATGATAACAAAATTTTGAAAATCGGATGAGCAGAAGAAAAGTGAAAATGAAAAGAATCCGGTCTGGAGCAAAAAATTCCCGGTTACGGGCAACTTCGATCAAATTCCGGCGAGGACATATTGCTCCAACTCCAAGGGAACCCCCATCACCTCTACCACCACATCATCATAATCACTGCCACTACTACAACCACCACTACAATTACAACCATCACTACCACTACTAACTATTACTGCAACAACCACCACATCATCATCACTACTACAACAAAAACCACAAGCACATCATCACTACTACAACAACTACAACAACCACATCATCACCACCACCATTACTTCAACCACCACCACATTATCACTACCACTACTACTACAACAACCACATCATCATCACCACCACTACAACAACCACCATCACTACCCACTACAACAGCAACCACCACCACCACATTATCACTGTCACTACTACTACAGCAACAACCACATCATTATCACCACCACTACTACAACCACCACCATCACTACCCACTACAACAGCAACCACCACCACCACATTATCACTACAACTAGGCACTTTGATAACTCCAGTCCAGTGGCCGCCGATAGGCTCACTGTAAGGTGAAACTCGTTTTTTGGAACTTTATTTTTGGCCCTTTACTGTGTTGGTCACCATGGCGTTATTTGTGAACCTATGTGACTAATGTTGGTATCATTATAAAGGGCACAAAACGAGCTTTCTAACGGTGTGTTTCATTCTTAATTCCTGATTGTATTTCTCAGAAAGTGTAATAAAAATTTATAAATTTTTGAATTACAAGAACTTTTTAAATTATGGATACATTTTAATTATACTTCAAACATCAATAGACAATTAATTGAAGAATATCTCTGCCAAATTTCATCAAAATTGATACACTCGCTCATTATTTTATTTTTCCCCTCCACCAATCCCACTTTTTAGGACAAAAATCTCATATTTTTTTCCATTTTCATTTATCCTTAATTTTTTCCATACTTTCCATACATGAAAATGATTTATATGAAAATAAAGCTTTTATTTTCTGACCTTTAAAATGATATCTAACACTTGCCATTTATTTTTTAATTGAAACAAAATTACTGAAAACAATAAGTGGGCTATGTTAACTGCAAGACTCAAAATTTCCCAATAGCCGCGAGATGCGGGTTTTAAGGCAGCGGTGAGATCACATATTCTCTCTGTAAAATTGACAAAAAATTTCAGTAGAAAAATATAAATAACTCCGGAACCGTAGGTCGTAGAGAAACAAATAAGATATCAAATTTTATGTTTTTTCAAGTCCCATCCCCCTGACTGAGTCAGATCAAGATATTTTGAGTTTGAAAATTTTATCAAAGTGCCTACTAGTACTACAACAACCGCCACCACATCATCATCATTGCTACTACCACAACCACACCATCACTACCACTATTACTAGAACAACCAACACATCAACATTACTACTAGTACTGTTACCACCACAGCCACATCATTACGACTATAACCACCACCACATCATCATTGCTACTACTACTACCACGATTACTACAACCACCACCATCACTACCACTACAACAGCAACCACCACCATCACTACCACCACTACTACTAAAACAACCACTACATCAACATCATTACCATTACTACCACAACCACTCCCACCAGTCGTTATCACTACCACTACTACTATAATCACCGCCACCACATCATCATCATCATCTGTCAATCCTACTACAACCACTACCCATGTATCATTATTACTACCACCACCATTAGTTTTTGGAGCTTTACTTCATTTGAAATAAAGGGACTTTGGATGGTATTTGGCATTGTGTTTATTTATTGTATTGTCCTAATCAGGTATCACTTTAGAATAAGAGGATATATTAACACAATGCCAAATACCATCCAAATTCCCTTTTCTTGTTTGCGGAAATTCCTCCAAGTGGTGTCTGAAATTGAGCTAAATTTTTAGTTGGCATCTCTGTTTAAAGGCTGAAAAATGTCCTTCTATTTCTATTTGCCTTCGTTATTTCCTGCTGAGGGACTTTGTGGCCTGAAAAACTGTTGCATGTCCACTAGTGACCACCATTTGGATTTATAAATTGGCCGTTAAGATTTGAGTAAGGATTTTGCTGGAACAAATTTCGGGGATGCGGTAATAATATGTTAAATCACGTGCCCTCACTGGAATTTTGATTTACAAATTTCTAATTTTTTAGTTATCCGAAGCAAAATTATACCCTATTTTATCCACGATCAAAAGATATAAATTGGCATTGATTTGACAATAAACAACACCAAACGACATGGTAATTTTTCCTGAAGGAAGTAAGACATAAATCATTGAAATCCATCCATAAACAAAATATCTATGGAACTTTTTCTATAGTCTTTTTAGCAGCTCACTGCTGGAGTTCAAATGGACGTTTACCAAAGTACCTACTTTATATCCAGTATAGTAATATCTTATAATTGTGGATGAAGTTGGGAACTTCTGATTCGCTTTTTGATGTATGTCGTCTTTCGATATAATGCTGAAATGGGTGCACATCTCCTTGCTGTTTGGTACCATTTTAGGGCTGACATGTATAGTTTGCTGTGACAAGAGAATATATGGGGAACACTTTAGATTTGGAGAATGAAAACTTTGATAATGGTCGGAATATATTTCGCAAACTTTGAGAATGTTTTTGTTGTTTTTTTTTTCATTTTTTGCAGGTTGCGCTTAAAATTATCAAGCACAGTCAGGAAGAAGGGGCTGGAGGTACAGATCTTGTTCAAGGGGTCCTGCTTGGATTGGTCGTTGACAACAAGTTGGAGATAACAAATTGCTTCCCATTTCCCAAACACAATGATGACGAGGATTTTGATCAAAGTAGGATTTGGTATTTGTGATGAAAATGAATAGAACAAATTACAGAACATGGAACAATTCTGGTTCAAAACTCTTCCACAGCCCAACGGCAAAAAGTAATGAAGACATAAATACATTACTCAGTAATGATAATCTTCCGTGGAATTTCGGATTTTGGGATTTTCTGCTGATTTTTCAGTGTCAAACATTTTCCTATCCATAAAAGAATCACCATCATGTCTTGTGTTTTACTATGACACCTGTGCTCAGTTGCATGAAATTAGGTGACACTTCCATTTTTATGGCATCAGTCCAGACAAACTGGCGCAAGATGTCAAAAGTGAGACACAGCAATTGATGGTTGAAAAGGAAGGGGTAAATGGGTCTAGATTTTATTTGTAAGTGCGTCAAGAGTGGTAGTGCAGTTATAAGTCCATTTAAAAAATAATTATTATAACTTCTCCCCTAATTAGAAAAAAACCATCAATTATACTACTCTCTCTCTCTCTCTCTCTCTCTCTCTCTCTCTCTCTCTCTCTCTCTCTCTCTCTCTCTCTCTCTCTCTCTCTTTCTGTTTCTCTCTTTCTATCTTTCCCTTATCCATATATATCTCTCTCAACCATTCTTCGATCAATCTTCATATTTACTTAATAAACGTCATCTGGTTATGGAGAGATTATATTCGGTTACAATTATAAGGGGTGCTCAACTCAGTTTACTCTTTTTTACCTTTGTGATTACAATGTTTAACAATTTTAATTTATTAAAGATACTTGAGTCTTATTCGTAAGATCATTAACCACTGGGCTACAGTAACAAAGATAAAACAAGTGAAAACAAATACCTTCAGGCCTTTTGACCAACAGTTAATTTTAAATCTCTTAAATAGAAGGTATTTTAAAAAATTGATTTAAGAAAAGGACAATTCATTAAAAGTTTACATTAAGTTATTTTTCTACTATTGAGAATAGATGTACACTAGGAGTAGTATTATGATATTTTATGTTATGATTTTGTGATTGTTTAAATTTTTCTCTTTTTTTCCTGACTGGCGTCTGAATAGCCGCAGCCAAGGTGATATCATACAAAGAGCTGTAACAGTGGGGTGACTCAGGCTTCGATGATGCCAGTTATTGTTGCTGTTACTATGTTTTTGTTTTGCATTGAGGGGGGGGGGGGGGGTGAGAGAGGGGGATTATTTTCATTAGGAATATGTGTCTGAGTTAGTTTATGTGTCTGAATTTAGACTTTCCTTTCTATCTTGCCCAGTCTCCGTCCAGTACCAAATGGAAATGATGAGGAATCTGCGTCATGTCAACGTTGATCATCTCCACGTGGGCTGGTATCAGACTACATACTTTGGCTCCTTTATCAATCGAGCATTTCTTGACTCACAGTTCAACTACCAGCATTCTATTGAAGAGTCTGTTGTCCTCATTTATGGTGAGTGTTCACTTCTCTCTGTCCAGGTAAACTTGAGTAATCGTAAAATATATTTTTTTATTTTGGTCAATTTTAAGAAGTTGCGTTCACGCTCTCACTGTGTAAAAGCTCACTCAGTATATTTTACATTTTGACTATAGATTTGATTGTAGAATCCTTATAACTCGGGATATAATCTTTTTGAGGGGATGGGTCACTTTTAATATTTGTGTTAAGATCAAATTAGCCATTCGGCCCTTTGAGGTGGGTTTTTTCTTTGTTATTTAGCATGAAAAGGACAAAGGCAATTGCTTGCTTCTACCCTTTGGATAGGACATAGTCCATTGTAAAGTTCTTTCTGCCAGATCTCACAGACCCAGCTACCCAGCTATTTAATTATGGTACTACCTTACTTTAGTGACTACCATATTGTCACTCCAAGAAAACTTCAATTTGGCAGGTCTTTTATCGCCAGTGTCAATGCATTGTCATCACCACACACACTATCAACATCATAATCACAACTACTACCGTAACCTCTGTTTGCTTGATCCATCCTTAAAGTTGCGCCTTTTATTGGTGAATTACATAGTTGGTGATTTTTGAAAATATTTTTTTTTAATTAAAGGGAAATGGTGTCAGTTGGCTAGTGTGCATTGTTTGCATCTGTTGATTGCTCTGCGGCTATGTGGTTTAGTGGTATGACACTTGCTTTTGGATCAGAAGGTCCTGGGTTCGAGCCTCGTTCGGCACATAGTTGAGTCCTTGGTGAATGCTCTTTACTTGCATTCTCTCACCGTACAGGTGTAAAATGAGTAGCTGATCATTAACAGCGTTGTCTCTGTCAGGGAAGGTGGTTGTAATGTTGCCTGGGAGCATCATGTCCTGTTCTGTGTGTTACATGTTGCTGTTAGTCAGAGACCCTTTGTAAAGTGCTTTGAACACATTTAATGGGTGTTGCATTTTATAAAAGCTCAAGCTTTTTTGTTTGTTTGTTTGTTTGTTTTTTTTTGTTTTTTTTGTTTGTTTGTTTGGTGTATTTTTACTTTATTGACTGCAGTTTTCAATGTAATTTTCCATCAGATCCATTGAGAACTTCACAAGGATTTTTGTCCCTGAGAGCGTACAGGCTGACACCCGAGATGATGACATTTTACAGAGAGAATGACTTTACCCCTGAAAACATGACCAAACACAAGATTAACTTTGAGTCCATGTTTGAAGAGATTCCCATTGTGCTTAGAAACTCTCATCTGGTCAATGTCCTGCTTTGTGAACTGTCAGACAAAAACAAGAAGGAGCAGAAGTTTTCAGCTTTGGATTTGGGAACAAGGTACACTGCACACCATTTTTCTGTTGCACTGCAGTCATTTGTTTGTCTGTTGTATTGCAGCCATTTGTTTGTCTGTTGTATTGCAGCCGTTTGTTTGTCTGTTGTTTGGAACCATTTGTTTGTCTGTTGTTTGGAACCATTTGTTTGTCTGTTGTATTGCAACCATTTGTTTGTCTGTTGTATTGTATTTATGAATTGTTCACCTGTAGTCATCAATTCTGCATTAAACGTTTGTCTCATATTAATGAATTTTGTTTGTCCACAATAAAATTTATAGAAGGGGGATAGCCTTGTGTGTCTTTTCTTGTCAGATTGTTCTGTCCCAGGGCATGCATTTCTTGCCTTTTCGGCATCTTAGGAAACAGATTTTTTTTTATTGTTACTAATTTAGACTCTGTGGTGTAATGATAGCACATCTGACCAGTAATCAGAAGGTCTGAAGTTCGATCCCCAGTAGATGGTAGACTGATTTTTGGGATTTTTTTTTTTTTTCTAATATTTTTCTTTCTTGCTTTGTCTGTCACCTTTTATACACACTTGTTCAGATATTTATCTTATGCTGGTTTGAAATGTCTTTAGTTTCATCTGTTAAACGTATCAATACGGATTAATTGAATGGATAAAATGTTTGTTGATATTCCAGTTCGATGTTGGAGAAGAACATGCGTCAGTTGATGGAGTGTGTGGATGAGGTGGCCTTAGACACCAACAAGTACCTGAACTACCAGAGAAATAACTTCAGACAACAGCAGGCCAAACAACAATATTTGATGAAAAGGGTAAATACTCAATCAGGGATGACACATTATCCCGAATCGGTTCAAATTCTAATTATGCCACATTATCCCGAATCGGTTCAAATTCTAATTTCCAAAAATTATATTTTTAACCATAATTTTTTTCATTGTTTTCTATTTGTCTTTGGACTTTGTAGGGCTTTTATTAATGTTTTGAAATAGGATTCAATAGTCTGATGCCACGTCCCCAGCAACCAGCAGCTTGGTTCTAAACAAAGAAATCAGTACTTTTTATTCTTCATGCTGGCTAGAACTTTTTCACATGCCATTTGAGCAGTATATAAGTCAAAATATGATCAGACATATGTTTCTCCTCTGGATACACTTTTATGCTCGTTTGAGAAGTATTTCATAAGGGCGGTGATGGAGATATTGGCGTCTGCCAATGTTCTGCGAGGAAAGTGACGTCACAACTGTTGAACCCTATTGTTTCAGATACATATTTTGGAGCCATATGATAATTTTTATAGCATATCTTATGGTACTAATGAGTTGGGATAACTATTTGAATTGAGTTATTGTTTTATTTACTCTATATAGTAAGCGAGTACAAACAAATTTCGAATTCTATTCTTATAATTGTCATAAAAAATTGTTTTTGAATTTAGACACGAGTATCAAGATTCAAGGGAAGTAATCAAGCAATTATTTATTGTAGTAAGAGACAAAAGCTTTTCGGGGTCTATTTTCATTTTTAAACACAATTGTGATGTTTATGCTTTGTCATCACATTTTTTTTTTTACCCCTTTTGTGAGGTGCCACTGTTCTTTCTGTGTCAGAACCTCAGGTTTTGGATTCGTCAACTCAAGACAAAATTAGTTTTGTTTCGAAGTAACTTGATATAATTTTTTTTTAGTCATGCTATGAAGTGAAGATAAACTTTTCATCACAATCTCAAAGACTGGTCCCTTAACTCCTGACTTACACTTAATGAAAGCCTAATATATTTTTTTGGATGAAGCCAGAACATATGTAAACCTTTTATTTGGGGGTGGGGGGAGGGGGTGTCCACATTTAAAAAATCAAATTCAACCAGATTTAAGTTATTATTCCCTGACTCCTGGATATTTTTAAAATGTTCATTGATTCTTGATATTTCCAGTTTTTTGGCGGAGAAGAATCCTTTAAAGTGAAGGCTAATATACTAGCACCATGTAAGAATGTTTGCTCTTTATTGAAGCCAGTGTATTATTGTTGTGTTCAATACATAGACATTCGATATCAGTTGGTATCCTAATGGCATTTATGCCTTGAATATTAGAAGATCTGGTCTGAGGAGAGTTGATTTTATTTCATTTACAGGAACAAGAAAATCTTCAAAGGAGACAACGAGGGGAAAACCCGTTGCCAGAGGAGGATGTCAACAAAATGTTCAAATCATTGCCTCCCCCACAACGCTTGGATTGTACTTTGGTATCTGGTCAGATGGAAAACTACTGCAAGCAAGTCTGTCAATTTGCATCTCAGAGTTTAGGGAAATTATTCATGGCTGAAAATTTACATGCAGATGACTTATAGGTTCATCAATTTATTTTGTCCACTCTCTTTCTAAAGAAAAATCAAATCAGAAAATAAATTTGGTTTAAAAAGTTGGACTAAATCATCTTGTTTTTATTTTAGTATTTAATTTCGGAGCATGATATGAATTGAACTGGGCAATGTGATATTTTCTCCCTGAGCCAGTCGGAGGGTATCTATCATTGCCAACTGGGGTGACTTTGCTTCTTGAATTTTGGTCCAATGAGATTGTTTAGTCAATTATTCCCTTTGATAAAAATTCATGTCTTCTGACGGGTACGATAACTGCAACAAAGCTGAGTTGATTCAAAATGCTCCAAATTCACAGCGGCAAAGTTTCCCCAATCGACGGTACTAAGAGTCGAAGTTCTAACCATTACCAGTTGTTTGTTTTTGAGGATTGAATGCGCTTGCACACATTAAGGTCATATCAGCACCTGTAAAGAGGTGGATAATAGGATTATAAAAAGTTAAAGAATAACAATTAATGCACCCAAGAAAAAGTAAGACAAAGGAGAATTGATTCCAAGAGCACACTATCCGTGTATAGTAGACTCCGGATAAGACGATGCCCAGGGGGACAGTGGAAAAAAGTGTAACCAAAATGAGCAAAAATGCATGTGAACAAAGCAAGCCAATCTAGAATAAGTATGGCCTTTCATGTTGCGCTTTTCGTTGATGTTGCTTGGTCGCGTTGAATTGACCAGAGAAGTAGAGGTCCCGGTAGTGGTCATCGGATGCTCTTTCTTATCCCCAATAGCCCCAAAGAAGAATCAGAATACATAAAAAGCAGAATTTGAGATCAAAAAGCGGAATCAACTTACTGTTATTGACTATGACATGCTTTGCAACAGAAAATGTAATAGACAAACCAAAAGTACTCAAATGATAAAATATAATATGTGTAAAAATGTGCAGGTTGTGTAAAGACTAAAAAGGGGGTTAAATAATAATAGAGGACACACAGGTTCTGGCAGTCTCAGAGCAAAGCATTGAATGGATGGATTTAACGTTGTCAGGATCCCCCCCCCCCCCCCCCCCCCCCCCACTTTCAGCACACACTTAATCAAACAAACGCGCGCGTGCCGGCACACACACAAATACACAGGGCTAAAATTTAATTGGGGAAAAAAGCTGACGGTAGGCAATAATATTAGCGATTGGGGCCAACATATAATATTACCTAGGTCATTGACCTCATATATTGGGGTCAATACAATAATAACAATAATACTTCGGGCCAACCCCCTTCACAAAATTATAATATCTGACATCAGCTGCACACACTTTGAAGGGACTAATCAGACACACAAAATGTGTGTTGATTGACCATATGAGATGCTGACGTAATAAGCCGTAGCTCACTTTTTTTTTACTAGAGATTTTTAAAAAGTTTCCTGGATTGGAAAGGTGAAAAGCCGAATTTTTGCCTTGAATGCAGAATGTATACCAATTAAGTGAAATTATTTCGCCAAAAGCGGAAGGGTAGGAGGCTCTAGGTCAAGGCCATGCTTCTTGTAAATTGTCAAGACAGAAATGGCTGGTATGCCAATTTCCTCTGCTATGATTTTCTGTCATGCCAGACTTCAAATGCATCGATTAGCTGAATCTTCCTTTTCCTCGATAGGTTTGCCATTGTAGTTGTAGACTTGACTTGAATTCTTGATAAAATTGATACTAATTAAGAGGGCCATCACATAGGATGGCCTGGGCTTAGAACCAAAAAAAAAATAATCTTGAACTTGCGACTATGTAAAATTTGAGATGAAGAAATCAAAGTTATTCGATACTGCTTATGTACATTGAACACGGACGTCAGGCAAAGCACCTACATCACATCGATGTGCGCCAATCGGTCGTGGATATTCTTAACCAGTGACAATTCTTACTGGTAGCTTTTTTAACCAATGGGAATACTTGTTTGTTTGTGATTTTATTGTGGTCATGAGTGATAAGAACGACTTGAGTGAAATCGACTTATGTGGATTTTTTTTTTTTTTTTTTACTAATGTTATATAGGAAGAAGGGGGAGGTACCAAGAAAAAAAAATCGACTTAGGCAACGTCGACGTATCCAGAGTGCACTGTACTTAGTTTGAGATCACCTAAGAGTAAGAGTCGGTTATGTGGTCTAGTGGTATGACACTCGCTTTCAGGTCGGAAGGTCCTGGGTTCGAGCCTCGCGCTCAGCGCATAGTTGAGTCCTTGGAAAAGGCCCTTTACTTACATTCTCTCACCATACTCAGGTGTAAAATGAGTACCTGGCCCTTAGCAGCATTGTCTTTGTCCGAAAAATTGTAATATCCTGTCATGGCAGTTTTTTTCATCGCTTGTGGCCGCAAAAAATCGCTGATTTGCATTGCGGCCGCAAAATTTGCAATTTTTTGCAAATTTTCGAGATTTTGCCAAAAATAAAAAATAAATTTTAATTTAGTGGGTACCAGTGATGATAATCTCCCGCGGATTTTTTCATAAATGTTCCGTTGTTTTTGTCATGTCAAACATTTTCTGCTAAGTGGTAGTTCATGAATAAAAAAAAATGCCTTCTATCATTTTTTCACACCTCTGCTCAGTTGCATGAATTTTGGTGACACTTCTTTATTTATGACGTTAGTCTAGACACACTGGCGCCAAATGTCAAAAGTAGCACAAGACACATGGTGGCCATGGATGAGATGATGATCGTAAGGGAAGGGGATGGAGCAAATGGATGTCAATATTTATGTACCTTTTAGCTGTAGCATGATAAATAGTACATTTGGCGATCTTATACTTATAAGTTTTATAAACCTGTCTTTTTGTTTTTCTTCCTTTTTGATTTTTTTGTTTTGTTTTTGTTTGATTGTTCTGAATTTGTTAATACACAATACAACTTGTGTCTAATTATAAAACAATTTTTAAAAAAATAATTCATCAATTCTCCCCCTCTCTCTACCCTTCAATCTTCATATTATGTTTATAGATATCATTTGGTAATAGAGAGATAATAAGTTAGGCTGATCGATTTAAGAAATGATTGTTTAAAGGCTAATTTAAATTTGATTTGTTGATGTTTTGCAATTAATTACAGATTCTAATGAATAAGCTGCATCATCACAAGGTTGCAATAATACAGACACTAACCGGGTTTGTTATGTAAAAACAAATACCTCCTGGTCTTTTGGCCAAAAGTTTATCATAATCACTTGATATAGTGGGCGACATTATAGGCCTCTAAACTGTTTAATTGTAAATGACAATTCATTAAATTATATTTGTAAGAGGCCAGGATGTGTCTAATGATCAGAAGTGCATTAGGACTAATAACTATGAATAGCTATGTTATATTTGCATTAGATTTGGGTTTGACTGACGGGCGGTAGATTTTCCTCCTTTTTGACAAATTTTCATTATCATCACTGGGGACCTGTGCTTGTGTCAGGATGAAACAGAGATAATCTCAAAATAAGTACACGGATAGCGTGTTCTTCCTTTTTCTTGGGTACTTTAATTGTAATTCTAGAACTTTTTACTAGATCCCATTTTCTTCCTTTTTACTGGTGCTGCTATGACCTTACATTTGTTGCAAGCGCCATGAAACCCTTAAAAACAAATACCTTTCTCTTTCATGAACTAATTATGGGTTTTTAGGAAAATAAATCGCAACTTTTTGCAAAATTTTTGCAAATTTTGCTGTTTTTAGCTTGCAAAATTTGGGATTTTTTTTTGCAAAAAACCGCCATGTCAGAATATCGCCTAACAGGGGTTATGTCCCATCCTACATGTTGCTGTTGACCAGGGACCCCTTGTAAAGCACTTTGAGCACGTTTAGTGGATATTGCGCTATATAAAAAAAAAGCTCCAAAAAAAACAAACTCAAGCTCATCCAGACACAAGCACAGGTCCCCACTAAGAGGAATACACTCGAATGTTTACAAATTATTATATGTATCACACAAGAAATTAATAAAATGCATAGCAGAGAGATGATTTACAAAACAAAAAATATAATCTCCCAAATAACTGTCTGTCATCTGCATTTTTTGCCAAAGTGGGACCTAAAATTTGCCAACATTTGCCAAAAAAAACCCCCCGAAATTTGCCGCACTTTGGGTCCTTATTTGAATATTTTTTGATGAAACGATCCATGACTGAAGTTGGAAGTGTAAGTGACTCGATTTATTTGACTTGAGAAATGAAATGACTGTGAATAGCTTTGTTACAAATATTTTAATGGATCATTATCCGTAGAGAGTAGCTTCCTTTGGCTTGGGCCCAGGCAAAGCTGCAACATTTTTCAAGTTTCGCACTTTTTTTCGCTTCTTTTTTCCCCAAAAATTTGCCACGATTTGCCCATTTTGGGAAATTTGCCAAAATTTGCTGATCGCCCTGATATTTGCGGCTGCAAAAAATGCAGATGACAGAACTGTACATTTTACAGTTTCTCTCCCATTCCAGTCAGAGCAAAACCAAGTAATCTCATTCCAAGACAAAGACAAAGCATGTTGGAAAACATATAGGGGGGAAAAAGACACAGGAACCCCACCTACATTACCAGTTGTACGAGGGCTCTTTCATAATTAACCGAAAAATGCCTGTAAAATCTGCGTTTTTTTATGCTATCAACAAAATTCTTGCACGTGTTCATACCTTGACTCGTCCATTTCTCTACGTAACAGCCAAGTCTGTCGACACACTTCTGCCAACGCCGCACCATGGAATAGATACCCTCTCGGAAGAAATTTCCGTCAAGGTTTTGTAGCCATTTCCGCACATGGTCAACAAGCTCTTCATCGACATCAAAGCGCTTTCCTGCCAGCTCACGTTTCAGTGGCCCAAAGAGGTGATAATCAGATGGTGCGAGGTCTGGACTGTGTGGTGGGTGTGGCAAAATCTCCCATCCATATTTCTCTAGCCAACCTTGCGTCCCTCGTGCTGTGTGGGGTGTAGCGTTGTCGTGTTGCAAAATGACCCCGTTAGTCAACTGCCCTGGGCGCTGTCAAGAGTTTGGCAGTACCTTGCAGCATTGATTGTTTCTCCAGGTTGTAAGGTTTCGAACAAAATAACACCACGACTGTCCCAGAAAACAGTTCCCATTATTTTCTTTGCTGACCGCATGACTTTGAATTTCTTCGCGACAGGTGAGGATGGATGTTTCCATGTCATCGAATCTTGCTTTGTTTCTGGGGTGCAATGGTGCAACCAAGTCTCATCACCGGTGACTATGCTGTCAAGAAAAGTCACATCGTACCCTAGAAAGTCTCCGCCGGCGGTGGCAGTATGCCCGTGAACCCTGCGTGAGCTCTTGCTTCTTCTCAAAAGTTCCCTGCAGATGTTCAATCTTTGTTCTTTATGATTGTCTGTCAATTGCTTAGGAACCCATCTTGGGCTGACTTTTCTGTAGCCAAGTTCAAATACAATTCTATGGGCAGAAGTTTCCGAAATTTCAAGACTGCTTGCGATTTCATGAAGTTTCAACCTCCTGTCTTGACCAATAATCTCATCAACTCGCTTCACATTGTCTTCTGACGTCGCAGTTATCGAACACCCTCTCCCTTCCCTGTCTGTCAAGTCGAATGGCCGGCTTCAAACAAATTACACCAGTGATAGACTTGTGTACGGCTTATAACATGCTCACCATATACACTCTGAAGTTCTTTATGAATTTCGGTAGGATTCAGGCTTTTGGCGTTCAAAAAACGTATGACAGCTCTGATTTCCTCCTTTGACCAAGTTTCAAGGTGGGCCGCCATCTTTAAAATCGTCTAGAAATTCATTGTGCAAAATGATGCACTTCATAATTTCTGGGAATATCCGTAAGGAAATAAGGAATATCATGTCGTTTACAGAATTAACAAATCTCCACTGGTTGCTGAGCAATGGGCATTTTTCGGTTATATCTGAAAGAGCCCTCGTACATCCTCCACCTTTCGCAGTTAAGACATACAAAAGAATATAGAAAGAAGACTATAAACATTTTTTTTTTTCAGCTTTATTTAAGAATAATTCCATGGATTTTAGTTCAAGCATAATTGAATGGCAATTGAAAATAAAAACAACAAAAAATTGAACTGATCGTTAGTGTATATAATAACTGGGCAACAACCGGATGTACTTTCACATTTACAGTGGAATCTTGATAGAGCTAACACCACCGGACCAGAAAGATTGGTTGACTTTAAGCATTATGATAATTTATCAACGAAACACGCCTAGATACAGAACAGAAAATTTGTGAGCAACAAGGTGTTGACTTTATGCAGATTCCACTGTACTTTTTTCACAAACACACTTGTGACAACTTTATGGGTTTTACAGCGTTTGTGACACTCAGTCTTAGGTTATTTCAACACCAGTGAGAAAAAAAAATTCTTTATTTCAATTAAAAGCTCAAGAGAAAAAGGAAGATGAAGAAGATTGGTTGAAATGTGAACAGATTCCAAGAGCAAACTATCAATGTGCATAGTTTGAGATCACCTTAAAGTCCCATCAAGACACAAGTACATGATCCTACCATTACCAAGAGGAACACGCTCAAATGATTATAAAACAATATTACTTTATATTTGACTGTGTCCCTCTCAGATAAGGACAAAATTGGGTAATCCCATTCCAAGACAAAAGAGTCAGCAACTCTGAACCAGATATTGAGTAATAGTAATAGAAGACACAGGAAGTGACCTCCTGCCACCAAGGGAGGTCAAAAGACCCCACCCAGCGCTTGTGACACTAATGTTTGACAAAAAGAATTGGTCGCCTATAATTATAATTGTCAGTTTCAAATTGGATGCCAACAATTGTCGGTTTCAAATCGAATGCCAACAGTTGTCAGTTTCAAATTGGATGTCAACAATTGACAGTTTCAGACTTCAATCATAGGAGAGTCATCCATAACCATTCTCTTGACCGAGATAAATATAAAGTGAAATAATTGTAGTCTCCTGCAATTGCAGGACACTGATGGTGTGTCCTAGATTGATTGCTATTGTTGATTTGTTTCATAAATCTGGTTTATAAAATAACAGTGTTGGACGAATATCCATCATAACATATATATATATATATATACTCCTTTCAAACAACCTTTAATACTTTTCAACTCTTCAAGGACACAAAATTTAAGATATATTTCAGATTATCATTACGGATAGTAAAATAAAAAGCGTAATAAACTGTTACAAATGTTTTTATCTTTTTCACACTTTTGGGCCGACATAACATTTGTCCCCCAAGATATTTTTTAAAAGGAGGGGAATAATTAAGGGGGAGGAAAAAAAATCGCTAAAGCCCTGCAACTTTGGAACAATTTCAATTATTACAAACCCATATTCATTTGAAAAGATTTCCGTCACCAAAGAACCCACTTGCGGCTATAGAGAGGACGTCAGCCACTCTCTTCGCAAGTCAGTAGTCAGTGGTTATCTATTATCAGGTAATCCTTGGGTTCTTAGTCAAACACTTCATCAAACCCATTATTGAGTAGGATGTCGATGCAGTTGAAGCCATCTCGACGTCGTCAAATGGAGCATCTTCTGTCGTAGCAGTAGAATCGCCAGATGCCGCATTTAAATCCTCCATTTCAGGTGTTGCTGTTGCCATATCGATCTTCAAAATAATTTGGTCTAGACGTCAAGTTGACCTTTCTATGTCTGAAGAAATTTTAAAGCAATACCTTACATTATATCTTGGTCTACAAAAGAGTCTTTTCAAATGAACGGCCGTGTTTCTATATTTTGCAAGAACCCAAGGATTAGCTGATAACCACTGACTACTGACTTGCGAAGAGAGTGGCCGACGTCCTCTCTATAGCCGCAAGAAAAGAAACCCCAGCCCCAGTAGTAATAATAATAAATGATGTGTAATAGTCAACCATTTTTTCTTCTATACTCTGATTGGGAGAGAGAAAAACTAAATCCCCCCACAACAACGGTTAACCAATTCAAAATAAGATAAGGATTTTCAATCACACTTAGTTAATATGGAAATAAAAACTTTTAATCATTTAACAAAATTCACACAATTTTAACCACTCGAGTGCTGAGTTAAAAGTTTGAAGTGCATCAGAATGCGGGCTTAAATGGTGCAAAGTCAGGATAACACATGGTACATTTTTTAAAAATTTCGCTCTTCCTTCGAAATTAAAACAAGAATGCCTTCAACCAAGAAACATATTTGGAAAGAGGGTAATTTAGATAGACTTTCTGAATAGAATTAGCGAAATCTTGACATTATGAAGTGGTTTGCTTGTATAAAGTGCTGGCAAGCCAAAATACTCACTTTATTTTTATACCCCCAATTAAAAAAAAAAAATTAATTTGACTCCAGAAAAGCCGAAGTGACACTTCTCTTCTTGACTGTGAGAAAACAAAGGAACGAAAAAAAATAAAAATAAAAGTTGATTACGGTATTTTAAATTAGACTTTCTTCTTAGAAGAAATTTCACCCTGACTTGAATCATTTTAACAGCTAGTTTTTTCTTCAAAAATCACTAATTTTGTGTAAATTCTAAATTTGCTTCAAACATCCATTTAAATAGTCATAGCAGCCATCTTGTAAATTAGAAATAGCTGCTAGTTGTTTCAGGTAGTAAACAACTGATAATACGACCAAAGACAAGAGGACGAATTCATCCGCATTGCACTCCACTCAGTCAACCAAGGAGGATTTCATCGCTCCACATCGCACTCAAGTGGTTAACGTTAAACCTTAAAGCCTTTTTTGTAATCCACATATCAATGGTCAGTGGATCAAACCTCTGAGGTCTTGATTTTCACGATCAGCGGATCAAAACTCTGAAGACTACATATGAGCTTTTTGCACCATGATTTATTTAATTTTGGGCAGACTTCTGGTCATCAGAGGTCTGATTCGCCCAAAATTAAATAAAACATGGTGCGCAAAGCTTGTGCGTAGACTTCAGAGTTTTGATCCGCTGATCGTGAAAATCAGGACTTCAGAGGTTTGATCTGCCAACCATGGATAATATATAGCTTGTACTCTAGTTCATGTTCGACTCTAGATATTTAGTGTCATTTCCAGCAGGTCATTTTACATTATACAAATATACCCAGAGAGAATTTAGAAAGACTGTCATCTCATTTGGCCGATAAAAATTATTTTTAATTGGAGCAAGAAATACTTCGTTAACATAACATATTATATTTATTCCGTTTCAAAGTGACTTTATCCCCAAAACCAGTGGAAAAAATAATCAGTTCTGTTGGGTCCTATGATGCAGGAGGGTTGGGAGGGTCTGAAATATATAATTATATAAAACAAAGGAATTAAAATTAGAGATAATTTAAATTGGATGGTATCATTGAATCTTACCCAATTATTCGGCTGGCTAGAATGATATTCAAGGTATTAGTTACTTCTAATATAGTTTGAAATCTTAGGCAAACCAAGCACTATAAATGTTTACCAGTATCTAGACTTTACTTAGTTGTCCACTATTGGAAATGTGTTCGTTTCAAATCAAACAGTCCAAAAGCATCTTGATTATCAAACCGTTCCAGTACCTCATTGCAGCTCTGGTTAACAAGAAAATGCTGACATTTTGAATGAACGAACTTGGCTTAGACATTAAGAAAATTTTTTATAGAAATTAACCAGTTTTGAAAAATTATTGGATAATCTGCTAGAATATTTGAGGGTGCAGATAGCTCAGTAGAGCACTTGCTTCACACGCAAAGGGACAATGATCGATCCTGGCTGAGGTCGAGATACTTTTTTCCTCAGCCCTTGTTCACTCAACAGTGATTCGGTAGCTGGGTCAGTTGGATCTGGTGGAAAGTCCTGTGCAATAGACTAGCATCCTATCCAAAGGATAGTAAACATTTGCTATTGTCAGTTTCAAGCTATAAAAACTGGGATAAACTCCAGTTCCTTAGACCTAATGGCTCTGAATGATTACTGCTTTTCTATCTATATTTCTTAAAGTTTACACAAGAAGATCACTCTCTCCACTCCCTTCCTTTCCCCTCTTTCTCTTTTTTTTTATTTCCCCCCACATCTCTTACCCGTGGGTGGATTATCATTGCCACTATTTGGACCTCTCATCTGTTCTCGTAATTGTTGTACAAGTTCAGGATTAGATTGTTGCATTTGTGAGGCCATTTGCTGGGTTCTGTAATGAAAAAACATGTTTATTATGACTGTTCTTTATATTAAAAAATAAAATTACTATGAAGCTTTGAATATGTAGTTGATTTCATGTATTATCATATAAACCACTGGTTATGTCTAGCTGTATAAAATACATACAAAATATATAAGATAATATATATTTCATATATAATTTTAGTGACGGAATGGTGCTTATTATAGTATGTGAAATCAACGACTAAGTTCAATCACATTAAAGATTAATTGTGACCAGCCATTACAGTCTAGGGATCCTGAGAGCTCGGGAAATGGAACAGGATCAATACTGGGTAAAATCGAGATATTTTTCTGACTGGGGTGGCAGTCAAATGCCTATATACGCTTCATATTGAAATAAATCTGATCAACCAAAAGTTGAATGAAACCAAAAAGGTGTATCCCCAAAAATATTAGAATGAAAGAAGACGAGGACATTGCAGATTTTTGGTCCTTGGAGTTGAAAAAAAATCAAAGATGGTGGTCTGTTTCTATACCATAATCATCTCGCAAACTCAGTCATCTGTCTCATCTGCTGAATAACATTGATGATAATCTCCCATTTTCATATGCTCTTTTTTTTTTTTCCAGACCATTGAGTATAACTGGTCATTACACATGTTTGTCTGTTTCCAACAGATCTATTACTAATGATGAAATGAGAATGTTGACATATCATCTTGTTGCCAAAATCGACATCGATATTCAAGGCAATTTTATACAGCTTACTTATGAAAAGAAGAGACTTTGGTGCCCTTTCTATACAGCCATGCTGCACTGTTAAATTCAAAAGAATAAAATCTAAGATGATCTACCATGATAGTAACAATTCATTAACGTTCAATCTTTCTTCTTTTTGTTTTAAGTCTAAGCAAGGCAGAAAATTGGGAACTCACGCTTGTAGTAATGAATTCATTCCTCCTCCTCCTCCCCCTTCAAGATTTTGATTGCTTACAAGACTTGTCATCCTGGGAAATAAAACAAACGTTAAAATCATGACGAGACTATTTCATGTAGTGACTTTTTTCAATTTTTAAACTCATTCCTAGTCCTAGTTATTATTGACGAGACTAGAAAACGGATATACTACATTCTTTATAAATTGAGCATTTATACAGCACAATATCCACTAAACATGATTAAAGCACTTCAAATGAATTGGCATATTTCTAATTTAAAAATTATGTATTTCTAATGTACAGCAAAGGAATACTGCAGAACAAAACTTAAAGTATATTGTGATTCTTTTAAATGATAAAGACTAGTAAGATAAGGACTGGATAAGAATTAAGATTATAAAATTGTGAACTGTCGATCTGTCTATAGATTAAAATTTAACATTTGTGTCAGTTTGTTTTTGTTTTTGTTTTTAAGGGTTTTACGGCGCTTGCAACACATTTAGGTTATATCAGCGCCAGTAAAAAGGAAGAAAATGGGATAGTAAAAAGTTCTAGAATTACAAATAAAGCACCCAAGAAAAAGTAAGACATAGGGGAATTGGGAACAAATAGGGATCAGATGTAGATTCCAAGAGAACACTATCAAAGTACTTAGTTTGAGACCACCTATAAGTCTCATCCGGACACAAGCACAAAATCCAACAAAGAGGAATACACTCAAATGCTTACATTAAACATTAAAAATAACATATAATAATACATGACAGAGAGATGATTTACAAGAAAAAAAATATCATCTCCCAAAACAATAACTATGCATTTGACTGTTTCCCTCCCAGCCGGGACTCCGACGAGTGCCAGGAAAAAAAAAAAGTAATCCCATTCCAAGACAAAGACAGAAAGCATGTTGGATAACAGATATAAGGCGATAGAAGTAGTATGTACCTCCCTGCCCGCTATGGGAGATCAGGATCCCCACCCAGTTTGTGTCAGTGCATGACATAATCAGTCGGAAGGTGAAAATTTTGGATTTGCATTTTGTTGCAATTTCTGAAAGAATATGCTCCCACAGAGCATTTTAATCTTTATTTGAAGTAAATCGGGTGATTTTTCATGAAGTTATGGTCAGATGTATGGGGAAAGGGATCCAGCAACTTTTCTCAAATTTCATACTTTTTCAACATAAATATTTATGACAAGAACTCATTTTTGATAAAAATTTACATTCTAACTAAACTTGGCAATATCTCAGTTCAAACCTTTTCACCAACCGACTGATTATGTCATTCCCTGTAACACTTATGCTTTGCCACCAGATATTTTTTTATACTAGACATATAAAAAGAAAATTAAACTACACCCTTCCGCATGGCATATTTAGATGTCGTCGCCTAGGCATTCCATGAAGGAATATAAATAATCTATCAAATGTTTGATGACAACAGGAACTACCCATGTTGTCTAAAAGGATATAAAGAAAATCTTAAGGCGAGTAAATCAAACAAACCAGATTTTACTTACATTTGTTGAACCTGTGGATTTGACATCATTGAGGCAGCCTGGGGATGAATTCAAATGCAGGAGTTAGAAAACAGTTACCTCAAAGGGAGGCAATTACTACTTTCAACAATCATATCATAAAAATGCATTCTCAAAATGACCTTTCAAAACCAGATTGTGTAAAGTAAACTAACAATGCATAACCCTATTTAACAAATCATTTGAATCTTTGAATCCACCAAAGTGACAAATTAGGGAGCAGGCACTGGCAAAAGATAAAGATCTGGAAAAAAAAAGCATTTCTGGAACAGGGTCAGACAAAATAAAAATGGAGCTACTCTAATATATCCGTCCTCATACTCTTGTTTCAAATGTTCGTATTTTGTGGTGCAGGTGAGGGTTCACAGAGGAAATGCATAACCTTGTGAAGACTATAGGCATTAAATAATCCCAACTACGAATTGGATAACCTCTGTGGTTTATTGGTAGCACGTCTGACCAGTAAAAAGGTCTGAGGATCGACCCACAGTCGAGGTAGGCTGATTTTTTTCTCAGAGATCTCTCTTTCTATTTTGTCTGGCACTCTTTCATATACACTTATTCAAGGACTCAACTATGCGCCCAGCGAGGCTCGAACCCAGGACTGTCTGATCCAAAAGCAAGTGTCATACCACAAGACCACATAGCCGCACAGATTACACCCCACTACCCCTCATTTTCCATTGAAGAAAAGAAGTAAAAACCTTACCATATTGACGATGTTGGGATCTCTAAACAGAGTGGAGAAATCCATTCCACCCATGGCATTTCCCAAGGCTCCCAGATTTCCCAGACCTCCAGCATAACCAGCCTTAGTGATGAATTCAATTTTTTTAAAAAACAAACGAATAAGATTAATCCTTACCAACTTAAATAAAACTCAACAGGATGTCAATAATGTCAGTAAAATGTGTCAGTGTATGACAGATCAGTCAGAAGATGAACATTTTGGATTTGCATTTTAAAATATTTTTTTTTCTTTTTCATTTTCTGAAAGATTCTCCACAGAGCATTTTACTCTTTATTTGAAGTAAATCGGGTGATTTTTCATGAAGGTATGGTCACATGTATGGGAAAAGTATCCCACAACTTTTCTCAAATTTCATACTTTTTCAGCTGTAAAAAATATTTAAAAGTGAAATTAAACTTTGATATTTTATGAAGATGTACATAAAGGGTTGATTTAATAATTTATGACATGAAATCATTTTGGATAAAAATTGACCTTCTAACTAAACTTTGCAATATCTCAGTTCAAACCTTTTCGCCATCCGACTGATTATGTCATTCACTGTAGCAAATAATTACATGATAGGAATGAAGAAAATCAGCATTATGGACAAATGATGGTGATCAAAACTTTGATAAATATTTCATAATGTAGTCTAAGGCAACAAGCTAAAACTTTGATCTATTCAACCAATTCCTGACAAAAACTCCAATAAACCTTTCACAACTATGTAATCAATCACTGCAAGGAAATTAATTATTTACCCATCTCAAATGTATTTACTGCCCATCATACGTCTACAACATAATAATATGTTACCTTTATTTAAAATCATTCTTATCCATCTAATTAATTTTCTTTTTTCCTTTATTTACTTTCTTATTTGTTTATTATTTATTTATTTATGTGCTTATCTAGTTATCTCTCCTCCCTTTAATGCTTTAATTACAACGCTGATATGATCTAATATAATTTAAATTACGATGATGTAACACATAACAGAAATTCTGAAAGGATCAATAAAGTATTATTATTATTATTATTATTATTATTATTATTATCATTATTATTATTATTATTATTATTATTATTATTATAAATTTCACCATTATCATTAATTTGGAATAAAATCTTGGAGAAAGGGGTGGGGGGGGGGAATAAGTAAAATTGACCGAAGAACAAAGAAAAAAAAAAAAAAAAACAAAGAGAAAGAGAAACGTAATTACCTGTGCGGCGGCCTCCCTCAGCTTCTGCTCTGCTATTTCGAGATTATTCTGATAACTTTGATTATCTGGGTCCAACTCTAAAGCTTTTCTGTAACATTCATATGCACTTTCATGCTGCTCCATGGCAGTGTAGGCGATTCTAATAAAACACCAATGTAAACTTTTATGCACTTCATGCTGCTCCATGGCAGTGTAGCGATTCTAAATAAAACACAATGTAAACTTTTATGCACTTTCATGCTGCTCCATGCAGTGTAGCGATTCTAATAAAAACCAATGTAAACTTTATGCACTTTCATGCTGCTCCATGGCAGTGTAGGCGATTCTAAATAAAACAACCAATGTAAACTTTTATGCACTTTCATGCTGCTCCATGGCAGTGTAGGCGATTCTAAATAAAACAACCAATGTAAACTTTTATGCACTTTCATGCTGCTCCATGGCAGTGTAGGCGATTCTAAATAAAACAACCAATGTAAAGTTTTATGCACTTTCATGCTGCTCCATGGCAGTGTAGGCGATTCTAAATAAAACAACCAATGTAAACTTTTATGCACTTTCATGCTGCTCCATGGCAGTGTAGGCGATTCTAAATAAAACAACCAATGTAAACTTTTATGCACTTTCATGCTGCTCCATGGCAGTGTAGGCGATTCTAAATAAAACAACCAATGTAAACTTTTATGCACTTTCATGCTGCTCCATGGCAGTGTAGGCGATTCTAAATAAAACAACCAATGTAAACTTTTATGCACTTTCATGCTGCTCCATGGCAGTGTAGGCGATTCTAAATAAAACAACCAATGTAAACTTTTATGCACTTTCATGCTGCTCCATGGCAGTGTAGGCGATTCTAAATAAAACAACCAATGTCAACTTTTATGCACTTTCATGCTGCTCCATGGCAGTGTAGGCGATTCTAAATAAAACAACCAATGTAAACTTTTATCACATGGTGCGACTATGATGTGGTCTTGTGGTATGGCGCTCGCTTGCGGATTGGAAAATCCTGGGTTTGAGCCTTGCTCGGCGCATAGTTGAGTCCATGGAAAAGGCTCTTCACTCACATTCTCTCACCACACTCAGGTGCAAAATGAGAACATGACCGTTCACATCGTTGTCTCTGTCTGAAAAAAAAAAAAATGCAATATCGCCTAACAGGCAAAGGTTTCTTTCTACAGGTAACGTGTTGTTGTTGGCTTGGGACCCCTTGTAAAGCGCTTTGAGCATGTATAGTGGATATTGCGCTACATAAAAGCTCAATTTAATTTAATCATATGATAACAATGTGAAAAAATTATTTTATCTTTATTCCTCCACTAGGCGTCCCATACAGCTCAGTCGGTAGAGCCCTCGCCTCACACACAAAGGGACAAATTCGATCCCAGATGAAATCCAGATTTTTTTTTTTTCTGACACCCTGTTCACCCAGCAGAGATAGGGTAGCTGGATTTGTTAGATCTGGTGGAAATTACGTTGCGATATACTAGTATCCAACAGGCAATGAATAATTGGTATTGTCCCTTTCAAAGTACATAAACTAGGATAAAATCAGGCTCCATGGGCCTTTTGGCTCTGAAGGACTAAATCAAAATAGGGCTTGAGCCCCACATCAGGCTATTTCATTATTTTTTTATCCTTGGGCAAGACTTTTGACTCTCAATTTATCCACTGGGACCAAATGATTTGATTCCTGATGACATCTGATGTTTGTTTAATAGCTTAATTGCTTCGGTGAATGACTTTGTCCAGCATCATAAATGCTGTGCCAAATGGCGTAATTGGAGAAATAGCTGATTGTTGGGGTAAGAGACATTCTCGTTTATTTTACAAAGAATTGTCTGGCCTGGTAGAATGTTGAAACTTACCCCATTCGGCCATAAGCCTTGCTGTAACTTGTGTCAATACTCAACGCCCTGTTGCAGTCTTCTATTGCTACTTGATGTTTATTCAATTTACTGTAGGCAGCAGCTCTGGAAGAAAGAAAATGTCAATAACCAGTGCTGATGGTGACAAAAGAGTGATTAATGAGGAAAATTTTGAAAGATTGCCTTTAATTCCATTTTTTTTTCTGCATTAACCCCCACTTTGAGTTATCATTGATACTCTAGCTAACTTGTGGAAAGTGGGAAACTGCACCAATTTGTTCCATAACACAGCAAGTCTCTCACTGCCAGTACATTTGATTGGGAAAAGTGCAAGTCTGTTATGTTTTTTTAAGTGTTTTACAACACTTGCAACACATTTAGGTCATATCAGCGCCTGTAAAAAGGAAGATAATTGGATTGTAAAAACATGGAGACATCAAGATTGCAGCGTTCTGGATTAGAGAAACGCGATTGTACATAATTTCATACACATAAACAAGCCTGAAATAAGAGTGACAACTGTAAATGATCTCACACCCACCTGTTACAAAAATAGACCGCATTCTTTGGATCCAACCGAATGGCCTGAGAATAACTTTCAAGGGCATCAGAAAATTTTTCAGACTTCATGTATTCATTTCCTGGAAAATCGAAAGAGAAACAAAATCATTGAAAAAGAAATACATTGGACTGACCATTCAAAGGAACCAAGATAATTTGACTGCTTAATAAAACAATGTATGAAGAACACATGAGGAAAAAGTGCAAGGTCCCACTCTGTTTGTTTTGTATTATTTTCAAAAACTGATTATCAAGCTTCATCAAAATATTTACAGGCATGAATATTTAATTGCTTTCTGCTTTATAAAATTAATAAATTATCTTCCTACCTAAAAATGCCAATCAATACAATACGCTGACAATGGCCAAAACATAGAAAAGTGTCCTTATAGCCCTCTACCACATACAGATTTTCACTGTTGAAACATACATCTTTATCCATCATAGTTATTGATACCCAGAAACAAATCCCCTCTATTAACCAATTCGGTGTTAACAAAATTGGTAAAAATTGGTCATCATCATCATAGCTTGTCGCTCCAACACCGAACCCACTCCACAGTATCTGTGGACCAGACTCTTAGGTCATGGTCAGTGCAGCTGGTCCCATCCCGGCATTCTCTAAGGATGTGCTCCATCGTCTGCTTTGGTAATTGGTAAATTTTTATAAGGTCCATAATACATACCCGACATCGCTGGCACCTCTATATGCTTTTACCTTCTTCTTCTTCTTCTTCGTTCCTCTGATGGACATCTATGGCTGCAGTCCGATATCTGCTATGAAGTCTGTGGTCCGCTTTAGGTCCTCAGCCTCACCATAGAGCTTTGTGTTGAGTGTTGTAGGGGTGACCCAGTGGTTCGAACGTTGCACGTTGTATAATGGGCAATCCATAAGCACATGTAAAGTGGTTTCATGGTCGGTTCCACATGGGCAATAAGGGGTTGTTCCAATACCTAGCTTTGTAAACATATGTCCTCTTAGTCTATTGTGTCCTGTTCGAAGGCGGAATAGAGTGACTTGGCTACTTCTCTGAATGGCAAGGATTGGATCCTGCTTGTTGTGTTCCAGGTGTGTGTCATTCCTTCCTTTGTCTATTTTTAGCTTTATTATTTTCTTTTGCTGATGGTAAGTGATTGACGACTTCGGTTGTTCCTTTTGGGCTCCTTCTTTGGCCAGTTGATCGGCAATTTCATTTCCATATATACCTACATGACTTGGAATCCACTGCAGCACAATTTTTCCTGTTTTATCAGATAAGCCCTCAAGGGCCTCCACAGTGTGTGCGGCTTCAGAGTCCTGGTAATTTTCAATAGACCGGAGAGCATCATCAGAGTCTGTCAAGTAAACCACATTTTTCCCGTATATTCTGTGATCTCTGGATAGTTCTTTTGTTGCATTGAGGATGGCTTTTTCTTCAGTTTTAGTACTTGTGCACATTGAACCCACTGCTACAGATATTTTTGTTTCTGTTTTATCTGTCCAGTGTATGAGTGCACCAGCACCTCCATTCATGAGGGGGCCGGAAACTGAGCCATCTGTATAAACTCTTATCCAGTTGGTCATTGGGCTTTTACCTGATTTCAACTACTTCTAAACCTTGAGTCAGTATCTTATCATCATAATAGCAACTAAACCCATAAACATTACAGTAACAGCTACCTTTATTTTTTAGCCTTTCCGCTTCCCCTTTTTGTTCTGGCGTTGCTTCGTGTAAGGACAGTGAGGCCAAGTCTGATTCAGCCTGAAAGACATACGAAGACATTTAAGATTTAAAATAACATAGTGGTCAATTTTTCAAATAGCTTAAGTGTGACACCTTGCACAAAACTGTCAAGACCCAAAAATAAGCAGTATGTTTGGACTTATCATACAACATAATCAAGATTAAGAGCATTTCTGTTCCATATTTTACTTTGCTAGTCAAAACGAATAATCCAGGGACAAGCAAGGGGCATTTCCATTCCATATAAACAGTCCAATGTTTTTTCTTCTTTCAATTTTATTCAGATTGTGATTGCTAAATTGGGCCAGTCCTCATTTTACCAAGACACTATGTAACAGCTTTCTCTCACCATTCCTGCCAAATTCAAAATTTCAAAACAGTCCTTTTTTTCAGTAACAAATAATATACATCTGTGACATGAAAATGATGCCTTAACTTTATCTTTTAATCGAAGTTCACTCTTGTTTCCTCTATTTAACACATTTATTACATGATTTTTTCTTCTTCTGACCTAAATTTTAATGCTTCTATTGCCATTGGCCAACTTCTCTATGTCTTTAAATTTTCATACATTTTTGATTAACTACTTTGAGCCAATTTTATAAATTACTTTTAACTTACGACAATATATATAGGTCTCAAATCAGAATTTTCAAAAAGGAGGAATATTTTGAGGCTTCCACGTAATGCGAAATTTATCATAAATTACGAGAGCAATATGCCCCTATTGTTGACAATACTAGTAAAATATAGAATTATTAACATACAAATCACACTCAAAAAGGGAAAAAAATCTATTAAAGAACTTGTAAACATAGATACGTCCCTTGTAACCAGACTGTTTACAATGATTTTTGAAGATGTATAGATACTACTAAGGACCTGGACCCAAGCTTAGCGGAGGAAAATAGTGGAAGAGTTGAAATATCAGAAATTTTAGACACACTATGTGAAAAAAGTAGAGCCAGACCACAAGACAAACCATAATATGCTAACATTATCCTGAGCTATTTGAAAACAACTAGCTAAATAGCCAGCCAAAATTTTATGATAAAATAATCACCAATACATAAAATCAATCGAAAAAATTAAAAATGAAATATAAATGATCTGCTCTTTGACTCTTTGTAAAATCCTCTAAAAAGAACTTGCTAATAATAAGCCAATTTGAGTTATCCATGCACATCTCAAATGCATATTTCTTTAAACAAAATTTTTTTAAATTACGCCTTTCTGTGCAGCACCCTTAATTGCCATCGCCTTGGCATTCCATGAATGAATGATAGAAAATCAATCATACGTCTGATGTCAATAAGAATCAATTTTGCTGTCCAAAGTGAACAAATGGGGTTTAATGATCTTGCCCAAGGAAAAAAACAAAAACATAAATGCCTATGTTGTTAACATTTGAGAAAAATTGCATTGCATACAGACTTACCTCGGCAATTTGAGCATTGAAGATGTCAAGAAGATTCCTCTGCACTGCATACTTCTGTACGAATTCAGCCTCACTGGTGTTAACTTTATAAACTTGTTCCAAACATTGAATCGCAACTAGTAAAGAAAGAGGATAAGCACACGAGTATTCGTATTAGAACATATGAAATATGATTTTTTTTAAACGAGAGAGAGAGAGAGAGAGAGAGAGAGAGAGAGAGAGAGAGAGAGAGAGAGAGAGAGAGAGAGAGAGAGAGAGAGAGAGAAATAGTTATATACTATATAACAAATATTTTATTATGTTATGATGATTTATAACGCAGTTTACGAGCAAATATCTCCTTATCATTTATCCTAGGACCTAAATTTTTTTTCACCTCAATTATTCAATGACTTATGTTTGTCTCATACATTTTGGAATAGACCTGCCACACACAAGGAACAAGTGGTAAGTTTAACTAAACTTTTCACTTTTGAAAATGCAATTTGCTATTGCGAATCAAAATGACAACTGAAATTCAAGAATTCTATTTTTCACAAGTAAATATCATAGAAAACATATCATATTTATAAACAAGTCAATACTAACTAAATAAATGAATTATATTTCAAAAAGAGAAAGATATGAATTACCCTCTAAACTTTCTGCTGCCTCATCATCCAATTGTCCAGATCGCTTTTGATCTTCTAGAAACTTCAGAATTGAAAATACAAGTTTGTTAACGTCTGCCATCCCACCTGAAAAACATGAGACCAACATGTGACAATTCAATCAATATGAAGACTTTGTTCCACTCAATCTGTGACTGAATAGGCAACAAGCTTGGCTCACTGAATTATTGATATTTATCTATTACCTGTATCTGAGAAGAATTGTGTAAACCTATTTGAGTATCATATGCAGGAGATGGAGGGCACAAGAGCCTGCATATGGATAGTCCTTGCATACATGTGAGACAAAGGCATCCACAGTTTTACATGTTACCGCACTGTCATCCAGCTGACTCCAGTCCTTAAATGCAAGAACTAGGAATGAAGGCTTGTACTGGTTTATTGTTGCTGGTATAATCTTGAAGTTGCAACAGTTAGTTTTCCATGTGTGACTTGTGTTTACAGTAAGTCATTCAAATTCCATCGTGACCAGGACCTTGACAATCTTAAATAGCAGGATAAGTCACTTCTCTTCTTTGTCTGAAAAGCTCGCTCCATCCCAGTTGGTTCAGCATCTTTGTAACACTGCTAGTTTGTCGGTAGTCCATCACGAATTGAGCTGCTCTTCTTTGCAACATATCTGGTTGGTGCTTGTCCTTTGCCAGATACAGATCCAGAGAGCCAATTTTCAATTCGACTCACAGGAATTTCAGACACCACTCGGAGGAATTTCCGCACACACAAAAAGGGAATTGGGATGATATTTGGTATTGTGTTTACAAATTGTATAGATCTAAATAGATAACTGATTACAAATATTTTCTGATATATGAACACATTGTCAAATACAACCCCAAAGTTTCTTTATTTCAAGTGAAGAAAAGCTCCAAAACATAATGATGGTAGTGAGGGTGATGTTGTGTTGGTGGTTGTAGTAGTAGTAGTAGTAGTAGTAGTAGTAGTAGTAGTAGTAGTAGTAGTAGTAGTAGTAGTAGTAGTAGTAATAGTAGTAATAGTAGTAGTAGTGATGATGATGATGTCATAATGGCTGTTGTAGTAGTAGTAGTAGTAGTAGTAGTAGTGGTAGTGATGATGATGTGGTGGTGGTGGTGGTGGTGACTGTGGTTGTAGTAGTGGCAGTGGTTGTAGTAGTAGTGATGATGTGGTGTGGGTGGTTGTAGTAGTAGTGATGATGTAGTGGTAGTGGTTGTAGTAGTAATGACGATGTGGTGGTGGTGGTTGTAGTAGTAGTGGTAGTGATGATGATGTGGTGGTTGTTGTAGTAGTAGTGATAATGATGTGACAATGTTGGTTGAAGTAGTAGTGGCAGTGATGATGTGGTGGTGATTGTAGTAGTAGTGGTCGTGATGAAGATGCGGTGGTGGTGGTTGTAGTGTGTGTGTGTGTGTTTGAGAGAGAGAGAGAGAGAGAGAGAGAGAGAGAGAGAGAGAGAGAGAGAGAGAGAGAGAGAGAGAGAGAGAGAGAGAGAGAGAGAGTGCTAAAAGTGCATCAAGTGATAAGTAGAGCAACATGAACTTTAATAAACTAACGAGGCTAAAGTTTGAGGTTAAAGTATTTGTTATTAGCTATTATTGGCAAGTGCAGGAAGGTGAACATAAATATCAACCCAGTGAGCGCAATTTATTGATTTGTGTATGTGTGCGTCTGTTTGTGTGACGGTGGAGAGAGAGAGAGAGAGAGAGAGAGAGAGAGAGAGAGAGAGAGAGAGAGAGAGAGAGAGAGAGAGAGAGAGAGAGAGAGAGAGAGAGAGAGAGAGGGTGAGAGAGGGAGAGGGGAGAGAGAGGAGAGAGGAGGGATTTGAGCTAAATTTGTTTAAAGGGTTTTTACAGCGCTTGCAACACTGGTTGCAGTAGTATTGGTGGTGGTAGGGGTGGCGTTGTGGTGTTTGTAATAGTAGTTGCAGGGATGGTGATGTGATGGTGGTGGTAGAGATGATGAAGTAATAATGGTTGTAGTTGTCGTGGCATTGATGATGATGTGGTGGTTGTTGCAGTAGTGGTGGTGGGGATGGTGATGTGGTGATTATTGCAGTAATGGTGGTCGGGATGGTGATGTGATTGTAGCAGTAGTAGTGATGGTTGTAGTAGTAGTGATGATGGTGTGGTGATGATGGTGGTTGTAGTTGTAGTAGTAGCAGTGGTGATAATGACGATGTGGTGGTGGTTGTTGTAGGAGTGGTAGTGATGATGATGTGGTGGTGGTGGTGGTTGTAGTAGTAGTGGTAGTGATGATGTGGTGGTGGTTGTAATAGTAGTGGTAGTGATGATAGTGTGGTGGTGGTGGTTGTAAAGTAGTGGTAGTGATGGTTGTGGTTGTAGTAGTAGTGATAGTGATGATGATGTGGTGGTGACGGTTGCTGCTGTAGTGGTATTGATGATGTGGTGGTGGTGGTTGTAGTTGTTGTGGTAATGAAGATGATGTTGTGGTGCTGGTTGTATTAGTAGTGACTGGATGGGACGGGGGGGGGGGGGGGGGGGGGGTTTCCTTGGAACAAATAAACATCACCGGAATTCGACGGAAGTTGCCCGTAACCCAGAATTTTTTGCTCCAGACCGGATTGTTTTTCCGGTGAAACCGGAGTTTTGGCATCACTGCAGATCCCATGCTGATGCTGCAATTCTCGCACTGAACGTACCAGACTCTTGCATGTTGTTGGCTTCACTCACTCACTCATTCCCATGAGCGGATGGT
This sequence comes from Berghia stephanieae, assembly GCF_034508935.2. Classification (NCBI taxonomy): domain Eukaryota; kingdom Metazoa; phylum Mollusca; class Gastropoda; order Nudibranchia; family Aeolidiidae; genus Berghia; species Berghia stephanieae. Next base: position 136,474,836 of record NC_088360.1, on the reverse strand, counting down.
CGTCAGGGGGACTTGCGGGATGTAGCCTTCACACCACAGTGCCACACATCCCAGTCATTGGCTTTCATTGTCAGCTCATACAGTGCCAATCCTTTTCATTCTTTGATGTTATCCAGCCACATTTTCCCTTGTCTTCCTCTTCTTCTTTAACCTTGCATGACTGTCTTGCACAAGCTGTCATGTCTGATCAGATGTCCAAACAATGCAAATTTCCGTCCTGTCTTCCTTCTAGCTTTTCCACATCTTCAAGAACCTCCTTATTAGTTTTGTGTTCCAGATATGACATTCAAAGGATTTTCCTGTAACTCTTCGCCAACTATTTCTTGGCCTCCCTGGTCTTCTTTCTCCTAGGGGATTCCATGTCCAAGACTGTCTTGTGAAGTTCCAGGCAGGTTTTCTCTAAGTGCATGGCCTATCCATCCCCACACAGATTGTTGGTTGAAAGTGCATGGCCTATCCATCCCCACACAGATTGTTGGTTGGCAGCTTAACAAAGATTTTCATTTCTAACTTTATCCGTCCACCTGATGCCCAAAATCATCCTTCAACATGTGTTTATAAAAGTCTGTGACTTGTTGGTGATGCCTTTGGTTGTCCTCCATGTTTCTGATCCATACAGAAATACAGACTTTACAATAGTATAAAAAATTCATAGTTTTGTTGAGACTGAGACCCCAACGTCTTTTGACTTCCAAATTTTCTTCAGGACTTTAAAGGCTGTCAAAGTAATTGTGGTTTAAAGAAAATGCTTTTTTTAGCATAACACGATGTCCTAACAAAATCAGGTGAATTTTTTTTAAATTGCATATTCTGATATTGTTAGACAGGCAACATTCCTCCTACAGTCCATGGCAGGAATTAGGAATATGAGTTAGCTGAGTCAGTGATCAGTGTGTATAGGAAAAACAGACTTTCTTCTGAACTGTTCAATTTCTTTATTAGTTCCACCCAGTGACTTTGGTTCCACTTCTGATCACTGCCCACACCACCCCCCCCCCCCACCCCAACCCCCAAAGTGTTTACGACAATATAATGATAATACATCATACTCATCATAGTCATAGGCATAGACATCGTGAAGTCAAAATCACGTTTGTTACTGTTACAGTTCTGTTATTATCATCATACTATATTGCTTGCCAGCAAGGGAGCACTTATGTGATGTCAATGTTTCGCTACCATAAACCCTAAGCCTATCCTAAGTGGCACAGAAGAGAGTCAGGATTTAGTCTAGGGTGAAGGTGGCATATGATTCAAGGCAACCTAGCCAAATTCATAGACAAATGGCTGCTCTGCTTTAAAAAAAATTACAGTCAAGTATGCAATTTTTATGCTTGTACCTAGACTGATCTCTACATTATTACAGGAACAGTAGGGGTGTGGTGACATTTAGTTTAGGAAGAGATGAAGAAGTGATGTGGTGACAACTTGGTGGAAGTGTGAGTGTGACTCGGTGACAGTGACAGTGACAGCGCGACAGTTCAATTCACAGCAATTGTAATTTATAGAGTAATGGACGACAGAACAGAAAATATGGTCGGTTTTATATGCATGAAAATAACAACAGTAAATTACCTCTCTAATTTCTATCAATAAATCACAATTTCACACTTAGCCTAATCACAATCGCCTTTACTTCCAGAGGATTCAGATTCTCGTCAGAGATACTAAATGACTGGATCAGGGCTGCCAGATGGCTATAGTCCTTTGTCACCAATTTCGACTTTAAACGTGTCTAAATTGGATCGTACGTAGCCGAATACTACATACCGACGTGCACAAATTTGCAGGTCTGAAAACCGATCAATTTTATGGACTGATTTAACAGTGTTGTAATGGACAATATTTCACGTTGTTTTTAGAGTATCTCTATTACAACAAGGAGACCATGACAAAAAATTAATACACGTTGCTACATACACTTTGATCCCCTTGAAAAACTAATAAAGTTAGGTTATTAAAAAATCGAAGAGATTATGACAAACATTTTAATTATTAAAAAAATTAAAACATAAAATATATTTTTAAAGAAACAAAAATCAATACATAATAGAAACCTGATTCTCCTTTTAGACAATTTTGAAAAATTTGGCTTCTCACGTGGCAATCTGGCAGCCCTAACTGGACTTTTTTTTTTTTTTGATAGTGGTGGGCCTCATTCGATACTTAAATCAAAATTACTCATTAAGTTTGAGATTAATGAGATGCTTGATATTTTTCCAACACTTTAATCGATATTCCATGTGCAGCTTGTCCTGTCTCTATTATGAATTTAAGTAACTTTCTAGTCTTGAAAGAAAAAAAAATCAGGCCTCCAAAATATACATGTTTGGACTTGCCACTTCTGTGCCATGTGAACGGTTGTTCTAAGCTTACTCGGACGGCACTAGTAAAACTAAAACCAACTTTGAATATGACAGCTTAGCTTGGGATTCTTGTCTTGTCATTAAGTCTGAACAAGTGTGTATGAAACGGTGCCATACACAGCAAGAAAGAAAATACAACAACACAACAACCAAAAAAATCCCCAAAACATTAGTCTGTCTTGACTGGGGATCGAACCTCAAAATTCCTGATTACCGGTAAGACGTGCTACCATTATACCATTGAGGTTCCCGGTAGTTGGGACAATCTTAATATACTATAATATCCTTCACAAGGGTATTATACGTTTTTGTTTTGAATCAAAGCGTACTTTGGAGGACGAAGACATTAGAGTTGATCCAATGTTTTCTTTCATTTGGAAAAATGCTATCAATTGGAATGTTGTCAGTCCCAGACCGACCTTAAAGATGGCTTCGGCTTTTTGGATTGTGCGTCTTTCGTGCAAAGGCAACCAGTTTAGACTCGTACATAAAAACACACTTTTTAAAAATCGAACAGATGCAACAAGGCAGTATGATTCATCACCAACTGCAAATCCGAAAGAAAAAAAAAAAGAAAAAAAGATTGCATCACGGGTGCACCCAAGAAGCTCCAATTACCGACACTAGAACACCGAGAGAAAACTCCAAGTATCATAGTAACTTTGTAAAGACGGATACACAATAAGGAACTTCCATGCATCAAAATTGGATCTTAAAGATTCAAAACGAGAGATTCTTTTTGATCGGAACGCTCAAGGTTTACTCCAGACACTGTCCATAAATTATTGTTTCTCCAAAAAAAATAAAATAAATAAATGAATAAATAAAAAAAAAAAAAGTAAAATAAGAGAACAATCTTAATCTGAATCTTCCTTTGATGTCCACCTTCACTCCTGAAGATTTTGATATGAACAATAACATTAAGTTGAAAGTTCAACAGTGATCTAGAAGCTCTGTAAATAAATCTAAAGCGGTGCAGATGTAACTTCCCGTTGGTAAATCGTTCCAATCTGTGATGGTTCTGGGGTAAAATGAGAATTTTCCGAGGTCTTTGGTGAATGTCGGGGGAATGAAATTGACCATGTGAGAAGTCCTATATATTCTTGTAGCTGGGATATAAAAATGGTTATGAGCATTTTTTTTTCACGTAAAACAAACAAAGTTTATAATCTCAAAATTAAATCAAAGGTTTTGGGAATGGATCTCAAGAGAGGGCGCTGGCGTGGTGGGTCAATTTTTCAATATAATGATAATAAATAAAAAAAAAAAAAGGGGGGGGGGGGTAGCCAAACCATTATAACTGCAATGTGTTTTATACCAACGTGTACTTAAATGTGCCCCCTCGTCTCAAAACAAGTTATGTCGGGATGATAAGGATGCTCAAAATTGAATTCATAGCCAGAAATATCAGACTTGGGATGAGAATGTACGTTCCATTGAGGAGATTGAATATCATATTTTAGTATGCTAAATAGCAACAACAACAACAAAAATCATAATTTTGACCAGTTTAACTTTAATTTGACTTTTTAGCTTCAAGTTAATCCCCGACATGATACCGTTTTGATACGACGGGTCATAAAATTGCAACTATTATCGTCACGTCAGTTTTATGCCAGTGTTCTTGTTTCCTTTACATAAAATTGAATAAGATCCGTATTCGACAGATACTAGAAACTATTTTAGGTATCGATTAAGAGCAAAGTCGATTAAGGCCCATCACTAATTCATGATGATGATTTCAACTCTTCTTCTCTTATGTCAACGATTGGTAGGTACCTTAGGTCCCGTAAGGCTCGTGTACACCGGAAACTGGAAACGAACCGACCAAAAGTCCGGCAGTTGTTCGGAACGAGAGACAGGGTTGCCAGTTTGGCATTTTAAATGCCAGATTCCAAAAATCTGGCATTTTTGAAAACCGTTTGGCATTAGAAAAATCATTTGGCATTTGGCATTTTCATTTGGCATTTTCTTTTCTTGTATATTATACTTCAAATGACACCTTTTCTTAATTATTTCATTACCCCAACAGGAAATTTAGTATAATTCAAAAAAAAAAAAGAAAAGAAAACAAGCAAGCCACCAGGATATGATAGTAAATTGTCTATCAAAAGTGAGTAGTTTTCTTAGTGGGGGTGGGAGTCAACAGACTTTGGCATTTTTTTGAGTGTTATGGCATTTTTTGAGTCTTCCCTGGCATTTTGTTGAAAAATAAATCTGGCAACCCTGACGAGAGATTACCCATGTCCACAGGCGCCGATCTTAACTATTAAACGACTCATCTATAGCGAACTACCGCGTTGACGCTCGAAATAGTTCATAATCTATTTTGGTCGGATCGTAGGGACGAGTTACCAACCAATATCCCTATAAAATTTTGGAAAACATTAATAAAAAAAACAAAAACTAATATCTGAGTTGAACACAGCACCTCAAAATTGGTCAGGCGTCAATGTTTACTACGTTTTTACCATTTTAAAATTTCATTTGGTTTCTGTATTTTTTATTTATTCAATATTGACATTGTGACAGCTTTTTTTAGGTTTTTTTTTCTGTTTTTTTTTTTTTTTTTTTTTAAATCGAATTCATTGTCAATCCCTTTTTATTCTTTAGGCTTACATACACCTTGTGAAGTCATGTTTCCTTTGCGACGACTGACTGCTATTCTCCTTTCATTCAAAATAAAGAAGATGGGTGACGAAAACTTAGTAAATGTATATATTGTTTAGATACAAGCTTATTATATGTGCGATTTGTTGATTGTTGCGCATGAAGTTTTGCGAGAGAGTGTGTGAATGAATTTAGAATAGGGGTGTGAGTTGGTTGCCAAATGAAGAGAGAAAAGCCGACAGAGATGATAGAAATAATTTGGAATACTTAATAAAATCCTTATTGGATTATTTCAACTGATACATTTGACACATTTTTATTCTACTCTTCATATTTTTATATTTTAATTTTTTTTTTTTAATCGTACCAAATTTTAAGCACAGTTTAATATTAATATCCCGCTCTATTCCGCACATGCTTAGTGACCAAGCGAATGCTTCTTTTTGTTTACACTTCAAGATCCTATTACTACATATTAGTTTCAGAAAGGGTTTGCAAAGTGATTTCTTTGCCATCTATCTGTTTTTTTTTTGTTTTTTTGTTTTTTTTTTTTTTTTTTTTTTTTTTTTTTGTTTTTTAAGTGACGTAATTTATTGTGCTTTTATTGTTTTTGTTATTGAATGAAGAGGGGCCTTCAGCCCGAAACGTTCCTTGTGTGATATTTTGAAACTTTTATAATATTAATTCTTGTTTATTCCTTTTTACAGTCCACAGCTTCGGGCAGCTTAATATTAGGATGCAAATAAATGTATTTTGTTCGTGAATTGAATTTGGTTTTAAACCACATTGTGGGATGATATAGCCAATGAAACCCAACAGCAAACTATTTCGCCTTTCTTTTTTTTTTTTCTACTATCACTATCATCTCTTCTTCTCCTGCTCTTAATTCCGCTCTCTCTTCATTCTCCTCCACACACCCCTCCCCACATTCTCCTCCTCCGCTTCCTCCTCCCCCCCCCCTCCTCCTCCTCCTCCTCCTCCTCTTCATACAACAACAACAACAAAAACTACTACTACTACTACTACTACTACTACTACTACTACTACTACTACTACTACTACTACTACTACTACTACTACTACTGTCAACCAACAAACGGACTGTGTCATTTCTCTCTTAGTGGACACGGCTATAACAATCGACCTGACCAGATTTTGCCGGCCCAACAAAAAGTCGAGTCATTTATGGGTCGTTTCCGTGCAAATGGACACGCGGCCCTAGGCCCAATGATTGTGTTTCTTAAGCCCCTATTACGAGTATATATATATATATATATATATATATATATATATATATATATATATATTATATATATGTGTGTGTGTGTGTGTGTGTGTGTGTGTGTGTGTGTGTGCATATTTATATTATACCTTCGTGTTCTGTGATGAGCCTTGATATTATGTGCGGCTATGTGGTCTAGTGGTATGACACTCGCTTTTGGTGCGGAAGGTCATGGGTTCGAGCCTCACTCGGCGCATATTTGAGTCCTTGGAAAAGGCTCTTTACTCACATTCTCTCACATTACCCAGGTGAGTAAAAATGAGTAGGTACCTGGCCGCTAACAGCGTTGTCTCTGTCCGAAATTTTTTTGGGGTAATATCGCCCAATAGACGTCATGTCCTGTCCTAAATGTTAAATGTTGCTGTTAACCAGTGACCCCCTGTAAAGCGCTTTGAGCATGCTTAGTGGATATTGCGCTATATAAAATCTAAAAAAAAAGCTCAAATTATTCGAAACATCGAAAAAGACGAAGAGGCGTGTACCTAGGTTATGCGGTAAAGGGCGAATAGGTTGCTTACATTACATAAACATTGTCTTTTTTTTTTTTTGTTTTTTTTTTTTTGTTTGCGCCTACCTCATTTCCATTGGCCTACACAGTAAATCTTGCTACACCGTCATTTTTAGGGGGAGCTGGAAAAGTTGGCTGTATAGCAATTAATTTCACTATACACCGTTAGTAAGTTTACCCTAAGATGAGAATGGGGATATTGATGGGTTCGGTTAATTAACTGGCACTGTAAGGACGAATAGACACTCCGGTTATTACAATCTACGATTTTAACAAACATTACCTAGAGTCTAGATTGCAGAAAGGAAGAAAAGTAGCGGGTGACACCTGCCAATCACATGGACCCTGTATTAACATTCAAGGTCTTGACAAACACTTTTCATTAATTTAATTTGATAAGTTGATAAGGGACAGATACCAAAGGTGTTAATCAATATACTTGGTATGAGTCATGCTTGATAACTGACTGAATAGATGGGTGTACCCAATTCCTTATACTTATAGTCTCATTGCTGTATTGGAAATCTATAATAATAATATAATAATAATAATTAATAATAATAATAATAATAATAATAATAATAATAATAATAATAATAATAATAATAATAGAATAAATAAAAAAATTTAAAAAATGAATTAAAATATTGCCCTTTACAACTTTGTTAAACTAGAACCATAAGTGAGTTCGGAGGTCAGACATGCATAAATTAAATATGTACACGTTGATGGGTGTGGTTAATATCCGCAGAGCATTTCGATATTTTCACTAAGCAATGTCGTTTACTGATAACGGTCTTTTTTTGTTACAACATAAAAAAAACAAAAAAAAAAAAACAAAACAAAAAAAAAAACAAAACAAAAGTCAAACAAACTTGGTTGAAAAAAACAACAAACAAACAAACAAAAAATACAAAGCAAAACAAAACAAAACATGAGCATTTTTATAACAAGAGTCCATTTGGGTGAGCGTGCTTTTTGCTTATAAATGAGTACATCTATATTAGTAAAACGTTCGAGGTTTTAGCGTGCTTATTGCTGGATTGCGTTTATAACCAGAATTTATATAAAAAGGATCCCACTTTATTATTATTATTTTATTATTATTATTAATATTATTATTATTATTATTATTATTATTATTATTTATATTATTATTATTATATTATTATTATTATTATTATTATTATTATTGTGCGGCTATGTGGTCTTGTGGTATGACACTCGCTTTCGGATCGGAAGGTCCTGGGTTCGAGCCTCGCTCGCGCATAGTTGAGTCCTTGGAAAAGACTCTTTACTCACATTCACTCACCGTACTCAGGTGTAAAATGAGTACATGGCCGTTTACAGCGTTGTCTCTGTCCGAAAAAAATGTAATAGGTATCGCCTAACAGGCGTCATGTCACGTCCTACACGGTATTGCTCTTGGCCAGGGACATCTTGTAAAGCGCTTTGAGCATGTTGAGTGGATATTGCACTATATAAAAGCTCAATTAAAATTAAACCATATAACATCATAGTAAGGATTGCTTCGTTAAAAAATGCGGTGTTGCGCCTTGTTTATTCCAGCTTTTCCTTGGATAAGAAAAGGGGGAATTTCATGATAAATTTCTCTCAAAGACTCCTTCCAAAGAGTTATGTAGCGAATCACCCTTATACTTTTTCCTTTTATCTTTAGTAAAAAAAAATATAAAATTTATATTTTCGCCGACGGGTAGGTCTGACATCACTTAAAAGCCTAGTTAACTCTCTTATAATGCATAATATTTTATTTTTGAGATTTCCATTTCAGTAATGAGCCCCGTATGAAATTTGGTTACCAGACCTGCAAAGAAGTGCATGTCACCCTTTGCTCACCCCACGATTTCTGAGTCGTTCATCCACATCCAACCCTCCCCTTACCCAGGATGCCATACAAGGGCGTGAGGGCGCAACGCATGCGTGTTGGGGGAAAAAAAGAAAATGTTGAAAGTAGGACGGCTTCAATGATGTGAAAGCTGCGCGCTCACTTGGAAATAACTTTTATTCTTTGTCTTAAATATTATATGGTGCCCTATTTATATTAGAAAAAACAACTGTAAGTACAGACAAAAGGAAAATGTTTTCACAAAATGAAAAGGAGTGGATACTTGAAGCTATCAATCACTTGAAACGTCGGAAAGCACGGCCGGACTTTTCTCGTATCAGTCTACGCATGAAACGAAAACATCAACTTACAATCGCACAAACGCGTCAAATCCTAGACTCCCTAGTTGAGAGTGGAATTGTCGTTAAAGCTGTTTATAAAAACAATACAAGTTACAGGGATGTTTCTAAATGGAAGAAAGGGAAACTCGGGGGTCAAATATTGAACTCCAAACGAATGTTGAAACGTTTCGTCAAAGCAATCAAATCAAAATTGTCCACAGTTGATGACCGAAAAGGCACGGGTGTTTCTGCCACGGAAATAGAGGAATGGCTAAGCCACAACAACGAAGATAAATGCTTCTTATCAGGGGCTGCTTTAAGGGATGCCATAGAAAATGAAGTTCGCAATGGTTATTTGAAAAAAGTGGAAATTAACAATGCTGTCTTTTATTCTGTAAACTCAAAGACAATACCCTCTAATCTAGACGACCTACGATCTAAAAAAGGCAATAGTTCGGGAAGTAATGACTATGACAACCCTCAATTATTCCAGTTGGATTATAACTTATACTCTACAGAAGATGATTTCAATTTCATCAGGAGTGCTATATATGAGACGGAACAAAAGGAAGGAAGTGGGTCTAAACTTGAAGACATTCAAAATTGGATGAAAGACAACATTTCGAGCAACAGTTCGGCTTTGTGTACAAGTATTAGGAATGATGACAACTCTTTACTTTTGACATTTCTAGAGAATTTAGTGAAGTCAGGCTTCATACTTGAAAAAAGGAATGAGAAGGGAATTTTATTTTCCGTGGCTGGGGAAACTAATGACTTCAAGATCTCTAAATCTAAAGCACCCATCTCTAATTCTAATCATACTGTAAAGGCAAAATTAAAAAATGAAGGAGAAACCTGTGACAACCAAGTTGAAATAAAACACAATATGCCACCTCTCTTAAAGATGCCATCAAAACAAAACAACAAGACCACTGTAGTCTCTCTTCGACCACCATCGAAAAGAAAGGTAAATTTACTTTGTATGGAAGTAATCTCATCATAGAGGATGACCAGAGTTGGTAAAGTTATTTTTCATGGGGTTCATTTAAGTTGGTCATAATGCTATATATGTCATTTAAAAATGTTTAATTAGTTGATCTTATCGATTTTATAAGTCAGGAGAAATCTAAGTAAACAATCTTCTCACAAAGTACAAGAGACAGTTTTAATGACATGAAATCTTTTACAGGTGGTGTTATTGATCAAAGAATAACTATTCTCATTATTTTGACAGAATACAACCATAATAAGCCTTTTTGTTTTCATCAAGAATGCAAGAAGATTGATTCGACTTGCATTTCTGTGTCAGTTATCTTTTGAGACCTTTGTATGACCTCTTACCATCACAATCTAATTTGATAGTGTGAGGAAAGAGGATCTTCAACATTGTCCTTTGTGCATCGAGGACAAACAACTTAACATGTCCTAAGCTCATGTAAAATTGCCAAGGAAAAGGCAGATCATGGAGACACAGCAAGGTCATTTGAGTCATTGAGAAACAGGCCCCTTACCGCAATATAAGGCAGCACCTTCAGTCTTTATTACCTCACAGGAGGTATAAAGAAAGGGTCGGGTTGAGCTCTGGCGAAAAAGAGAGCCACTGGATTGACATGACAACTAGATAGCACTAACTGATCTACCTCCGTTGGAAGAGGACCACTCAAACTCGAAAAGTTTTCAACAAAGTAAAATGGGATCAAACATTGCGGTCCATTCTAAATTATACAATCTTCTAAGCGAATTATGTGAACTTTAAGTGCCTTAGGAATTATAAATCTGAAAAAAGTGTGTATCTTTATCTTTTACCAATGCTTGCTCTCTATTTTGTCTCGGGAATTAATGGCACTAACATCGGCCCTGACTTTCTATTTCAGCTCTACCTTTTTTTTTTTTTTTTGTTAGTGAGTGAGTGAAAACAGATCAATTTGTTCTTATTTTTGGATCAGTCATTGCCTGTGCCATTAAAAGTAAATTGATTTTAGGAATTAAGATTGATTTTTAAAAAATATGTTGTTGGCAATTGTGTCATGGATTACAGTAGTTGTTAAGAGCCACTAGGCCCATGAATATCATTAGTTATCCTGATTTATGTAGCAAGACATGAAATGTGAAAATTGCTTGTCACAATCTCTGAATGGGGTAATTGTCTTTTTCGAATAGTTGTAAAAGTGGACTGGAAGTTAGAGAAAAGATCAAACATAATCAAATTACGTAAGTGTAATTTGGTTGAACTGCTCTTTATTTATTGAAATTCATTTATTTTGTTTCATATAATTCATATATTCAAATCTTTTTATTATTAAAAAGAACTCAATAAAAGTGATAATGATAATAATAGTAATGAAATAAATAATAATAATAATAATAATAATAATAATAATAATAATAATAATAATAATAATAATAATAATAATAATAATAATAATAGTAGTCTGATGATGACAATTATGATAACGATGATGATGATGATAATTGTGCATAATCATGGTTATACTAGTTATAGTGATAGTTGTAGTAGCAACAAGTCGCATCATGTTCATACCAGTTCAAGAATAGATAGAAGCAATAACCCAATATAGCTAAAACAAGTAGTCTGCCAGAGTTTTTATACCTATGCCCAGTTTCTGTCATGGAAAACAAAAGGGAACCACAGACAAAGCAATTTCTTGCTACCCTTTTACTATAGTCTATAGTGATACGAGGCTGCTCAAAGTTGTGGACTGTAAAAAGTAATAAACAAATGAATATAACAGCTTTGAAAAAGAACAAAACCGGGGATGTATCAGGCTCAAAACCCTTCTTCAGACAACAAAACAAAACACCCAAATGAAACCATACATTACTGAAATACCAGATCGATGGCAGAGAAGTGATCAGCACATCTTTTCTATGTGTCTTTTCTGTATAAAAATCTTTGAAAGTAGTAATTTATACGATATTATTCTACAGTAAAGTGCTTTTGCTAGATCTTACAGTGTCAGACACTCTCAATCACTGCTTGGTTGACAAGAAGGTCAGAAATAATCTCATCTACACCCAGGATTGATACAGGTCCTTATACATTTGAGGTGAGTGTTCTACCAACTGAGCTGTGTATATGGACTCCAATAAGCTAATGGTGGATACTGTTTCAATCAAACCTAATGACGTTCTTTCACATTTTTGCTCGCAGAGAATTCTGAAGAATCATGGACCTGATTTTGAGATGGAACTTCCGACTAAATCAAAATCCAGATTTACATCTGCAAGTGTTGGTAAGTATTTATTTTCCAAGCGTCGTGTATACAGAATCTTGTTTCTTTAATTTTCTTTAATTCATGTCTCATTGATCAGCAGATTCATTTACACTTTAGAAACTTTGGCTTGAAAATCATGTCAGGAAGAGAGTGTGTTTTAGTTTGATGATACTTGCATTTACATTAAAATTAGAGTCTAGCGGCTATGCGGTCTTGTGATGTGACACAAGCTTTCAGATCAGAAGGTCCTGGGTTCGAGCCTCGCTCGGCACATAGTTGAGTCCTTGGAAAAGGCTCTTTACTCATATTCTCTCACCATACTCAGGTGTAAAATGAGTAACTGGCCGTGAACAGCTCTGTCTCTGTCGTAAAAAAATTGCAATATCGCCTAACAGGCGTCATGTCTCGTTCTACATGTACGTGTTGCTGTTGGTCAGGGACCCCATGTAAATTGCTTTGAGCAGGTTTAATGGATATTGCGCTATATAAAAGCTCAAGTTAAACATTTTTTTCAAAAAGCTCTAGACCTTCATTCTTTTTTTTGAAGAATTCGTTCACACTTCACTGGTGTGGAGGAAAGTGCTTTTTATTGAATAACATACTCCAAGTCTATTGCTATTTTAGAATTTGACTTTTGGAAAGAAAATACATTGAAACCAAAAATATTGGTCCTTTTTAAATATTTTTAATCCAAGTTCTCTTGTAATTGTAAGTCACTAATTCCGGTATTTTTCCACTTTGTATGACCACATTTGTAACTTGTTTAATAATGATCTACACTATGTTTTGTTGGGTTTTGTGTGTGTGTGTGTGTGTGTGTGTGTGTGTGTGTGTGTGTGTGTGTATGTGTGAATAAATAATTTCTTTGTTTATTGTGAGCTTTGATAAACAATATTTGATTTATCCCATTCTATTATAGATTTCTTCCATAAAATTGAGGATTTAATTTCTTTTTAAAAAAATAATTAAAAAAACAAAACATTATGAGACGACTAAGTATTCCACTGGCTCTTTGCCATGAGGAATGCAAGTCAGATGGGGTCGGACAGTATGGCATAGTCATATTGTTTTTGTCTCAACAAACAAAAATTGATAATTATGAAAATATTCCTACATTAGTATTTTATTTATTTTTAATGTTTTACTATTTTCCCCCCTATTTTATAGGCACTTCTAAAGAATACAGTTTTCCCACACCTCTGGATTCTCCTGTATCGGAAAAATCGGAAACAAATTTAGAGCAAAGGTATTTGTTTTTTTTTGTTTTTTTTTTTTTTTTTTTTTAATGAATATTGTTATTCAATATTAACATAAGATTAGAACTTGCAAAGATTAAAACTGGGTGGGGTTCCTACCTCCCATAGTGGGCAGGGAGGTACTTATGGTGTCTTCTATCCCCCTATATCTGTTTTCCAACTTGCATTCTGTCTTTGTCTTGGAATGAGATTGCTTGGTTTTGTCCTGGCCCGGTCAGAGTCCTGGCTGGGAGGGAAACAGTCAAATGCATAGTTATTGTTTTGGGAGATGATATTTTTTTCCTTGTAAATCATCTCTCTGTTATGTATTATTATATTTGTTATAATTTATAATGTAAACATTTGAGTGTATTCCTCTTAGTGGGGGCCATGCTTGTGTCCAGATGAGACTTATTGGTGATCTCAAACTAAGTACATTGGTGGTATGCTCTTGGAATTTACATCTGATCCCTATTTGTTCCCAGTTCCCCTTTGTCTTACTTTGATGATTTAATTGTATACTAGAACTTTTTACATCCCATTTTCTTCCTTATTACTGGCGCTGATATAACCTAAATATGTTTCAACCGCTGTAAAGCCCTTAAAAACAAAAACAAACAAAAGATTTAAAACAGAAAAAAACAACTGTAGATTATATTTGTGTGACTCACCGCTTGCACTGAGGATTAAGTTGATTTTTTTTATCATCGAGACATTTGCGAGGCAAGAAAATTCCAAACCTGTATGCAATTCTTTCTCAAACTATGATGGAAAATCAACAACTCTGAAATGAGTCCCTATCAGATTGCATTTCAATAATTGATCTTTTTTTAAATTGAAATTCACATTGTACTCTGGTCAAAACTGAAAGAGAGGTCATAAGATAGTATTGTATTAATACCAAATTTGTAATGTAACTATTAGATTTCGTGCACCCAGATCCAACAAAACCTCGAAACCTTTGTTTTTATGAATATTGACCTCCGACCCTGTGGACTTTGTTGTAGCTGATGTGAATTGCGCTGATAAGTTCTATTTTGTAGTGTGAGCATTTGCTGTAACCAATTGGTATTTAGGATCCCATACATAATGTTTTGATGTAATATTTAATAATAAAGTTTTGCAGAATTTTTTTTGTTTTTTTCAAATTTTGATTCTTTAGATATGTCCATATATGTTTTTTCTTTTATTTTTGATGATTTTATTTGAACTGATTTTATTTATTCAATTACTTTAACCAGTTTCAAGTTTGACTTGAAGAAGAAAAGAGGTCGACCCAAAAAACTACTCTCTCAGGGAAATGAACATTGTGCTCAAGATGATGATGATGATGATAAAAATAATAATGATGATGACGATGATAATGAGAGTAATATTGTTGAAGAGAAACAAAATGGTAAAGTTGATTTAGTTGTCATGGCTATCATTCTGTCAACCTTGTTTACATTCTAAATTATTTTCATTGCTTACATTTTTTACTTGAGTTTAATAATGGCATCAATGTTATATTACATTTTAAATTTTATTACACCTGTGCCATTTTTAGGCCAAGGGTCACAATTTGGAATCTTTATAAGGGAAACAATCCTACCTTAAATCAAAATTGGATTGTGGAGAAATTTGCAGCTATGTGGTATTGTGATATGACACTCGCTTTCTGATTGGAAGGTTCTGGGTTCAAGCCTCGCTTGGCGCATAGTTGAGTCCTTGGAAAAGGCTTTTTACTCACATTCTCTCACAGTACTCATGTGTAAAATGAATACCTGACCGTTAACAACGTTGTTGCTAACAGAGAAAATTGTAATATCACCTAACAGGCATCATGTCTCATTCTACATCTTACATGTTGTTGTAAAGCGCTTTGAGTACATTTAGTGGATATTGCGGTATAATGAAAATTATTAAAAAATGGTGTACTTTTTTTTTCTTTCAATCTTTGACTTTTTAAATCTTCTTATGTCAGTTTTTCTCTAATCTTATATATATATATATATATATATATATATAATATATATATATATATATATATATATATATATATATATATATATATATAATATATATATATATATATATATATATATATATAACTGCACTCCATTGGCGCTGATGAGAAAGACCTCAGACTCATGCAAACATTATACTACACCCAGCAGGCATCTATCAAAATCGGAAACTCTACAGGAAATTCCATTCCTATTAAGAAAGGAGTCCGTCAAGGGTGTGTTGCCTCACCAGATCTGTTTAATCTATACCAAGAAACAATCATGAGGGGCATAAATAATATGGAGGGAATAAAAGTAGGAGGTCACAACATAAATAATATAAGATACGCAGACGATACGGTACTCATTGCAACATCAGAAATCCAACTTCAAAAGATTGTTGACAAAGTGGTAGTAGATAGTGAAGCCAAGGGAATGGAAGTGAATATCACCAAAACAGAATGCATGGTAATACAGAAAAACCCCGAAAACAACAACACCTGCAATATAACGATTCACGGCGAGCAGCTTACCAACGTAGAAAGTTTTAAATACCTAGGTTCAATTGTGACAACAGATGGAAGATGTAACCGAGACATACGAGCAAGAATAACTCAAGCCAAACAGGCCTTCATGGACCTGGGAAACATTTTGAAAAACAAACAGATGTCGTTCGGGATTAGATTCCGAGTCTTGAAGTGCTACGTGTGGCCAATCTTGTTCTACGGATGCGAAAGCTGGACTACAAATGCAGAAACACAAAAGAACATTGAAGCTTTTGAAATGTGGTGCTTGAGAAGGATGCAGAGAATATCGTATACCACACACAAAACGAACGAAGAAGTGCTAAAACAAACATACCAACAAAGGAAACTAATGCCCTTAATAGTGGATCGACAACTATCCTTTTTCGGACACATAGTAAGGAAAGATAAGAATGAATACCTGGCAAGTTGTGGAAAAATACCTGGTAAACGCGCCCGGGGGAGACAAAGAAAAACACTCATAGACCAACTGAAGGGCTTCACCAACCTAACAATCCAAGAGCTGTTTGAAAAAGCAAGAGACAGGGAGGAATGGAGAGAGATAATTCATGCAGTATCCGAAGCCTGGACCAGGCATGGAACCTAGAAGAAGAATATATATATATATATATATATATATTTATAGATTGGTGTTGGTGGGTACTTGTAGGTACGAAAGTGCTCGATAATGGTGGTTAGAGCTAATATATAAATGTAAATTTTCACTCACATTATTCTTGCCAAGACGATTCGTTTCAGTGTTCCCACCTCATCAGTCGGCATAATCCATTTGTAAGAAATGTCCGTAGAAAACTCCAAATTAACGTTGTTTCGCTGCCTAGTGGTGACTAGTTTTGATGTGTAGTGTGATGTGCTCTCGTGTTTATATTATGAGTGTCTGTGTGTATGTGTGTGTGTGCGTGTAGGTGTGTTGTGTGTTGTGTGTACATGTGTGTATGATATTGTAGTGGAATGTGGTGGCGGCGGGGGGGGGGGGGGGGGGGGGGGTGGGAGGGTATATTGGGGTCGGGAGGGGGGAAAAAAAAAAAAGGGGGGGGGGGAGGGTTATTTGGCCTTTTGCGTTTTGAGCTTGAATTTGTTAGAGTGTCTGCACATTGTCATCAGTTCAGATCTTTTGTTTAAGGTGCTATTGTTTCTGTGGTTGTGTAGTAAAATCTCCAGTTTCTCTGTCAGGCATAAATTGCATTTTCTGGCACCGCATCTGTAGGGGCTGCTTTGCTTGACGACCTCCCAGGTTATTGTTGGTGTTTTTTGTGTGTTTATTTGTTCCCAATAGTGCATTGCTAATTTGGTGCTTTTTGCTTTACTTTCGTGTGTTATGGAAAAGGCCAAATAACCCTTCCCCCCCCCCCTTTCCTCCCCCCCCTTTTTTTTTTTTTTTTTCCCCCCTCCCAACCCCATTATACCCTCCCTCCCCCTCTTCCCTACCCCCCCCCCCCCCCCCGCCGCACCACATTCCACTACAATATCATACACACATGTACACACAACACACACACACTACACGCACACACACACATACACACACACACACATACACACAGACACTCATCATATAAACACGAGAGCACATCACACTACACATCAAAACTAGTCACCACTAGGCAGCGAAACAACGTTAATTTGGAGTTTTCTACGGACATTTCTTACAAATGGATTATGCCGACTGATGAGGTGGGAACACTGAAACGAATCGTCTTGGCAAGAATAATGTGAGTGAAAATTTACATTTATATTATATTATATATATATATATATATATATATATATATATATATATATATATATATATAATATATATATATATATATAATTTTTTTAATTTTTTATTTTTTTTAAATCACGGTACAGGTTTACTCTCAGAGCAGTCGTCAGTTTATCAAGATGACAACGACAATGAAGATGTCATAAGTGAACCACCTCTCCTGCCTGATGTCAGCATGTGGACATCACAACAAGTTGCAAACCACTTCTTTGACCAAGGCTATGAAGAAGAATCCAAGCAAATGATAGAAAACGTAAGGTTTTACCTGATTATTTATTCTCTTTTTTTTTATAGTCATTGATATCAGAGTATAGGCTATAGCGTGCTCTCTGCTCCTCACAAAACATCGCTTTAGAAAGGAAAATGTCTAAAACAAAATTCTCGGAATTTACATTTTACTTTGCGGCACCATCAATCTGGAATTCTCTCTCAGTCTTTACCAATTGCCATTAAGTGCGTCAAGTTTAGACTGACGACAGAATATTTTAGACTAACTTTCCTTGGTATTTCAAAATCACAGTCTTTATATAATAATAATAATGATAAATATATATATATAGCACTTGTATATCGCATAACCATGACTAGGTCATGCTCTATTCCATTACATTTGTATCAGCATAGATCATCTACAGTTATAACATTTAATTTTCTTAAAATTGTAACATTTAAATTTCTTAAAATTCTCATGTCACCTATGTCTTGTAAAGCGCCATTGAACATATTTGGTGGAGATTGGCACTCTATAAATTTATTTTTATTATTTTTATTATTGTTATTATTATTATTATTATTATTATTATTATTATTATTATTATTATTATTATTATTATTATTATTATTATTTATTATTATTATTATTATTATTATATTATTATTATTATTATTATTATTATTATTATTATTATTATTATTATTATTATTATTATTATTTATTATTATTATTATTATTATTATTATTATTATTATTATATTATTATTATATTATTATTATTATTATTATTATTATTTATTATTATTATTATTATTATTATTAACGTCATTTAAAAAATTTTATTTTGATTTTTAAATTATGAAGGTCTCTATGCCAGCTGGGGGTCCTGATATTTGAGTTGGTAGAGTACTTGCTTCACACACAAAGGGACCAATATCGATCCTGGGTGCAGTCAAGAAGTATTTCTGGCACACAACCCCCTCTCTGTCCTCCCAGCAGTGATTGGGTAACTGGTTCTGTTAGATCTGGCAGAAAGTACTTTGCGATAGACCAGTGACATATTTAAAGGATAGCAAGCAATTGCTATTATCCATTTCACGTTATAAACTGACTTACTTAAAGCTGTTTGCTGGCACAGTCCACCAACTTTGCAGCCTCAACGGCCTTCATGATTGCTGTGCAGAGGCATCTTTATTCCTACCTGTTTGATGCCATGTCTCTGATGTTGTAGAGGTCTATAGTTGATGTTATGCGGCAGTTGATGTTTAGCAATCTTTTGAAATCGTTGCTGATTTGTTATCAGCAATGCGGTGACTGGGTGTGCTGGGCTATAGACTTGACTTATTTTGACTTAAACCTCTTGATTCCTTGTAGAACATTGGGCTGCAACAGTACTCTTCCATTTGACTTGGTTTTTAGAGGTCTTCTTTATCTGGGCCCAGGTTTTGTCCAGCTGCCATCAACTCGGTCTTGATGCTTAGTCGCCATGTTTGCTTTGGTTGACCAACCGGGATAAACTCTAACTCCATGGGCCTTATGGTTCTGATGGACTACTCTTGCCAGCCTATCATTTTTGTAATGGAATTAAACTTACTTTTTTTCATTCTGGCCAGATAGCTTATCTCTGAATCTGAATGTTACTTGAAGTTGACTCAATTCTAAGTATTTGTATTTGAGGGCGAAGAGAGTTGTTGAATGTGACATCCATTTTTGGTGTTTAGGTTGAAGAATTTTGATAATCTTTGCTTGAAGGTTCTCTAAATCTGTTTGTGTTCATACATGATTCAGGAAGAGTGTTATAGTCTTGGATTGTGTGGGGTGCAAGTGAATATTTAAAGATGTTTAAGTTTGCAGAGGAATGGATTTCATGTGAATCTGTTTCAGATATTAAGAGGTTTAACTACTGAATACTCACCTCAAGTGGAGTTTTAAGGATTTAAGTTTCAATCTTTCTATTTCACATTTACTCTTTTATTAATTGAAAATAGAAAAACAAAACCATTTATAATTCCTTAAAATGAAAATGAAAATCCCCAAAACACGTGATTTTTCCCCCCCCCTTTACCACTTTCAGGATCTCGATGGCATAGCACTCGGTCTTTTACGAAGGTCAGATATTATTGGTCCACCCGCTGGTGGGATGTTGAAAATCAAGAAATTGGGTGTTGCTCTCAAGTTATTCAGAGACATCAGGAATTTATTGTGTCAAGGCCATGTCGATAACTACACAGATCCATATGACGAGAGAGCGTTTTACAGATCTTGATTATATATACTCTATAGGTTTTCCATGAAATTTTTTAGACAAAAAAACACTCATGATTTTATGCTATACCCTATTTATTTATTACATTCTTTATTAAGCATAAAAAAAAAACTACCAACACTGCCATGTTTGGATGATTTTATGTTGGTTGTGCATGCACGATGAGAAATATAGGGTATGACGAAGTGTCCTATGAAAAAAGAGAATAAAAATATTGCTGTATCATAGCCAAGCTTGGGATCCATGTCAGTTGGATCCCACGTTTGGCTCTGACACCGTGATATTTTTTTTCTCTGTTTTTCATTTGGCACTTCTTCATACCCGTTACTTCTCATCATTTGTGATACAAGTGCCCGCTCTTTACTTTTTCTGAATTTTCTGCTTGTGCTGTGTATTCTGTCATAGCAAAGTAGAGAATGAATTTGAGGGAAGAAAAATAGAACTTTTTCACAAGCCTAATGAGAACCAAACCATGGGTTTCTCTTTCCATTTAAATATGTTAAGCGATGTTAAAATATGAATTATGAACAATTCATAATAAGAATCAATCCAATCTATACTGTTACAGATTCAGTCTGTCTGGTGTGAGATGGTGTTAGCTTATGGCTCTGTATCACAATGGTTTCGAATTGACAAGTTCATTTCTTATAACTATCAGAATTTCTACAGTTGTTGGGGGGGGGGGGGGGGGGGGGGGGGGGGGGGGGAAGGGGGGATTCCATGACACACACTGTCATGCCTAACATTTCTCACTTTTGAATTCCAGCTCTTAAAAGAGCTTGAGCCTTTTTTTTTTCCTGCTTCTATTCTGTTTTTAATATATATAAATTGTACACATTTTCAACTTTTACTTAAAAACTTGTATAGCCCAGTGGTCACATTACATTAAAATTGCATTGATCTTAACGGGGGAAAAATAAATGCACCAGTAAAGATGCGTTGATTTAATATTTATAGCTACTTGTTGGGTTAAATGATGAGTGATTTCAATGAAACCAGAATATTTATAGCTGAGGTGATGTGGAATTGGGAAAAGCTGAGTGGGGTTCCTGACCTCCTATAATGGACAGAGAGGTACTTCTGTGTCTTCTATCCCCCTATATCTGTTTTCCAACTTGCTTTATGTCTTTGTCTTGGAATGAGAGTACTTGGTTTTGTCTTGGCCCTGGCTGGATGCCCTTGCTGAGAGTGAAACAGTCAAATATATAGATAGTTTTGGGAGATGAGATATTTTTTCCTTGTAAATCGCCTCTCTGTTATGTACTGTATTATGTTTAGTTTACATATTATATATGATTTGTCAACATTTGAGTGTATTTCTCTTAGTGGGGACCTGAGCTTGTTCCGGATGTGACTTTTAGGTGATCTGAAACTAAGTACTTTGATAGTGTGCTCTTGGAATCTACACCTGTTTCCTATTTGAGCCAATTCCCCTTTGTCTTACTTTTTCTTGGGTGCTTTAATTGTAATTCTAGAACTTTTTACTATCCCATTTTTGTCCTTTTTATTGGCGCTGATATGACCTTAATGTGTTGCTGGCGCCGTAAAACCCTTAAAAACAAAAACAGACAATGCTGTTGTTAACTTCTGTTTTTATCATTTTCTACTTTTTAAAAAAGATGACTTCTAGCTAAAGATTTTTTTTTCTTGTGGACAAATGTTGGATTAAATGAGTGGTTTCAATGAAACCAGAATATGTATAGCTGAGATGATGTGGAACTGGGGAAATGGATAAACAATCCTTCATCGTTACTGAAGTTTAGATCCATGCTGTCCGATGAAGACATTGTTTTGGGGTAATAAATATGATATCAAAATCCACTCACGGTGTATCCATTACATATTATATGAACTTGCTTCTATAGAGTGACTATATTGTTTTATACCTTTATGTTGTATATACCAACAGTATACCCAATCATAGTGGTACACTGTTTTAAATATTTTGTACACTCTCAGGTTTACAAAATCCCCAATTGAAAAGCATTGAGCTGAATTTACAGACATTAATAATTCATTCAGATCTACACCTGCTCTATACTTGAACGTTCCTTCTTGTCTTCCTTTCTCTGGAGTGCTTGTAAGAGAAGATGTCTCTGTTCTGTCATACTCTAAAAAATAACCTGATTTAAAATTTGGCTGGAAAACTCATCCTTAAACTTTCGACTGATTAAAATTCAATTCAATTCAACGGTATATTTTTAGCCAATTGCCAATATAACTCAAATTCAAACATGAATATAATATTTCCAATCAACAAATCAAGTAAGTAAAATCAATAATAAAGCAAAGCAAAGGATAATAATAATAATAACAATAATGATAATAAGAATAATGCAAAATTATCTTAATATTTATTTAATGAGATGAATTGTTTAATAGATTGATTAAATAAAATCACGGGAAAAAAAAAGAAAAGGACCATGTCGGCAACAACTCTTAAACTCAAGACCATGAAGTCCCAGGTTTGAGAATTTTTGCAGAGATGATGGTCCTTTTAATTGATCGATATTTGAAGGACGAGTTTTTCCAGCCAAAATTTTAAATCATGTTTACCAGAGTATGACAGTGTTGTCATTTAAATTTTACCTTTAGATTTATTTTTACTGCTCAAGCTTTGTAAAGCTCTTAAATAAATTAACTATCAAAGCCTGTTACTTATTGTTTATTTAGGTTGAGTCATTAATGCACTCACTGCTGTCCGCTTACTATGAACTCTGGACTAGAAAAAAAGTTAGTCTTATACAAAACTCAAGGGGAGCAACCCTTCAGCAATACAACTGGTACTGAGATGACCTAAATATTCGCAAGTGCGGTAAGGCACTTAAAAAACAAAAATCAAAACACAAAACAAAACAAAAGTTTCTGGATTGTTTTGCATGATGAGGAGACAAAAATATAAGAGATGAATTGTTTTTGGTTTTTTTTTTTTTTGGGAGTGGGGGAGGGGGGGGGGGGATGATTGAGAGATAAGGCTATCATTATCATTATCATGAACAACGCCACTTCTGGGTGGGGTTCCTGACTTCCATAGTGGACATGGAGGCACTGACTTTGTTTTCTATCCACTATATCTGCTTTCCAACATTGCTTTCTGTCTTTGTCTTGGAATGAGATCACTTGGTTATGTCCAGGCCCTGGCCGGATACCTTAGCTGGGAGGGAAACGGTCAAATGTATAGTTAGAGTTTTGGGAGATGATTTTTTTTTTCCTTCTAAATCATCTCTCTGTTATGCACTATGGTTTTGTTTTATTTACATATCATATAAGATTTGTAAACATTTGAGTGTGTTCCTCTTAGTTGGGACCTGTACTTGTGTCTGGATGAGTCTTTTAGGTGATCTCAAACTAAGTACTTTGATAGTGTGCTCAGGAATATACATCTGTTTCCTATTTGAACCAATTCCCCTTTGTCTTACCTTTTCTTGGGTGCTTTAATTGTAATTCTAGAACATTTTACTCTTCCATTTTCCTCCTTTTTACTGGTGCTGATATGACCTTAATGTGTAGCAAGCGCTGTAAAACACTTAAAAACAAAAACAAACATACAACGCCACTACCACTCTCATTCGTCTGTAGTGTTTCATTCATCCTGTTTTGTTGATAAAGGGGAAATCCGAAACATCCATTTTATCTGTTTTCGTATATTATATTAAAGCTTATGTTCAATTTCACATTGTTATTTATTTCTTATCCAGACCAGCTCACGGATTGAGTTTATCTTAAATGTTTTCAATTACTAATGATATAGAGGAGAAAAATCCGGACCATCCTCAGAGTTTGTTTTAAGATAAAAGTTCATCTTTACGCCGTTTATCTTAAGCAGACTGTAGTGTACATGTATTATGATTATGCTTGCCCATGCTGAGTGGAAAGTAATTCCTTCCTTATTTTATGTATACATGAATTCAACAAACTGAAAATGACAAAAATCTGAAACTGATAGTTTGCTCTTGAAATCTACATCTGTTCCCTATTTGAACCCTCCCCCATTGTCTTACATTTTCTCTTGTGCTTTCGATTGTAAATCCATAATTTTTGACTATCCTATTTTTTTCCTTTTTACTGATTCTGAAATGATCTAAATTTGCCACATGCGTGTTAAAACCCTTAAAAACATAAAACATCTCTCTCTCTCTCTCTTGCTCTCTTGATCGGTCACTTAAAAAAATAATAATCAGGATTCCAGTGTAGATACACATTCAGTGAAACATATAAAGTGGATTAAAGTTTTACGTCTTTGTGCCACCTTGTGGTCTCACCTTCGGATTGGAAGGTCGTGGGTTTGAGTCCCACTCAGAGCAGTGCAGAGTTGAGTCCTTGGAAAAGGCTCTTTACTCATTCTCTTACTGTACTCAGGTGTAATATGAGTACCTGGTCATTAATAGAGTTGTCTCCCTCGAAAAAAAAAAAAATTAATATCGCGTAACAGGCGTCATGTCCTGTCCTACATGCTAAGTGTTGCTATTGGCTAGGGATCCCCTGTAAAGCGCTTTGAGCATGTGGTATATTGCGTTATATAAAAGCTCAAGTTTTTTTTACTCTATTCAGTCTTCAGAATCAAGTTCACTCTGACATGATAATAGTTTGAGATGATGGGCGCCCGTACTTGCTGTGCTTTTGGCTTTGTTGTTTTATAATGTAATGCTTAATTACTTTATTATGTTTCCAACACTGGATATTGACCAATGCATTTTTATGTCTATTGCAATAAAAATTATGTACACGTATTTTAATTTAAATCCTTTTGTAATATATCAGTTGTTTGTTTATTTATTACAATAACATGACCTCCCATAGTGGGCAGGGAGGTCGTTGCTATATCTTCTAACCCCCAATGTCTGGGTGGAGATCCTGACCGGTACATACTGTGTCTTCTATCCCCTTATATCTGTTTTCCAACATGCTTTCTGTCTTTGTCTTGGAATGAGATTACAAGTACTTGGTTTTGTCCTGGCTCTGGCCGGAGTCCTAGCTGGGAGGGAAACAGTCAAATGCATAGTTATTGTTTTGGGAGATGATATTTTTTTCCTTGTAAATCATCTCTCTGTTATGTATTATTATTTTTATTTTGAATGTATAATGTAAGCATTTGAGTGTGTTCCTCTTTGTTGGATTTTGTGCTTGTGTCTGGATGAGACTTTTAGGTGATCTCAAACTAAGTACTTTGATAGTGTGCTCTTGGAATCTACATCTGTTTCCTATTTGAACCAATTCCCCTTTGTCTTACCTTTTCTTGGGTGCTTTAATTATAATTCTAAATCTTTTTACTATCCCATTTTCTTCCTTTTTACTGGCACTGATATGACCTTAATGTGTTGCAAGCGCCGTAAAACCCTTAAAAACAAAAAAACAAACAAAAACCCTTAAAAAAAAAACAAAAAAAAAAAAACAAAAACTGGCCAGTTTTCTTCCTTTTTACTAGCGCTGATATGGCCTAAATGTGTTGCAAGCGCCGTAAAACCCTTAAAAACAAGAACAATGTGATCCCAAAATAAGAACACTGCACTGATAGTGTTGTCTTGGAATGTAAGTCTGTTCCCTTTTTCAATCTTTCTCATTTGTCTTACTTTTCTTTGTGTTCTTTTAATTGTAAATCTAGCATTATTTTACCATCCCGTATTCCTCCCTTTTTAATGGAACCGATATGACCTAAATGTCTTGCAAGCGCCGTGACCCCCTAACTCCTCCCCAAAAATGTTTTTGATTATTTATTTGTTTAAGAAAGAAAACGTACCAAAAAAACCCAACAAAAAATAAAGAACAAAACAAATGGCAATAAACAACTCCCCCTTCCCCCCCCCAAAAAAAAAAAATAAAAAAAAAAAAACCTAAAAAACACACAAAAAACAAAAATAAGCAAAAAAAAAATATAAAAAAATCACAAAACAAATCAGCTTTTATTTTAATATTACACAGTGCCATATTCAATTAATTTTGCACAAAGCGCTTTACAAGATGTCCCAAGCCAACAGCAGCACTGAACATTTAGGACGAGATATGATGCCTGTATGAAGATATTGTAATTTAGATATATTTTTTTTCGACAAAGACAACTCTGTTACCGACCGGGTACATATTTTACACCTGAGTATGTTGAGAGAATGTGAGGAAAGAAATTATTTCTCTTAGTACGGATCCTTTACCACTGATCTTGCGCTTGTTTCTGATTGCAGGGATCTTGTGCCTCGTGTCCAAGGGCGAGGGTTGTGTGTCTTTGACTGTGAGGATCCTGTGCTTGTGTCGGAGAACGTGCTCCTGGGTCTGTTTATAAGACTTGGATCCTGTGCTTGTGTTTGAGAGCGTGCTCCTGTGTATAAGACTTGGATCCTGTGCTTCGGTCTAAGGCGTTGATGTTGGTCTTGTGTTTAGACTTGAATCATGTGCTTGGGTCTGAAACTTTGATATTGGTCTTGTGTTTAGACTTGGGTCTTACTTGGTGAAGGAACCCCACCCAGTATTAGTATTAGTATTAGTAGTAGCAGCAGTGTAGTTGTAGTTGTAGTTGTAGTAGTAGCAGTTGTAGTTGTAGTAGCAGTAGTAGTAATAGTAGTAGTTGTTGTACATACAGACACAGGTTCCCCGGTCTTTAAGCTTTGTTACAGAATACCCACATTCTGACATAGGCCAACATTAACATTAACATGTTGGACGAGACATGACCCCTTTTAGTATAGAGTGTCCAGCGAATTAGGCTTTCAGTGCCTTTGCTGATCTAGAGTATGGATAATTCTTTGCAGTTATCTCAGTTTGATGGAGGGCTCAATCAAGCTGAATCTGTAGTTTAGACAGAGGCTGTCAAATTGCCTCTTGAAGGCGTTTAGGTCTGGACCTGTTAGGCGATATTTCATTTTTTTTCCGACAGAGACAACGCTGTTAACGGCCAGGTACTCGTTTTATACCTGAGTACGGCGAGAGAACGTGAGTAAAGTACTCAACTATGCGTTGAGCGAGGCCCGGATTGAGGACCTTCCGATCCGAAAGCGAGTGTCATACCACAAGACCACATAGCCGCACATTTAGATGGGGAGTCTCAGCTGGTTGAGCACTCACCTCACCCGCAAAGGAACAAAGATCGATTTCATGTGAAGTCAATATATAATTCTGATCCCCCTCCCCGGATATCCACCCAGCGGTGATTGGGTAGCTCTGTCACCTCAGCCAAGAGGGCCCCTTGCTACTACCGTAGAACGGGGATACTTTGCACGAATTTCAACTTTGAGATTTAATAAATTCTATTTAAATAATTCATTTCAGGCATTTTTTGTTTTTTTCTTAGGGGTGGGAGGTAAAAGTTTAAATCTACATACTTAAAAAGATTAAATATAGGTTATTTTAGGTGTAATGAATTTTTTATTGAATATTTTCAAAAATTTCAAAATGGGGATACTTTGCACAACAGTCATAATATTGAGTTTAAATCAACTTTAATCCATAATAATCAATAAATGCCAGTCAATTAATCTTTATTCTTTGGATCTTTTCTTTGGTGGTTGCCATTCTTCGTCGCTGCTGTCGGAAACTAGCAGATCTAAGTCTACATCTTGCTCTGTCGAGACACATGTTGATGCATCCTAATCTTCCGCACTGGTATCGGAATCATTCTCTGGTTGGCATTCTTTGAGAGCTTCAAGTTCAGAATCATTTTCTTGTAAATGTAACAATCCTTCAGGGCCCATGGATGAAGTTGAGGCGACAGGGGAAGAGGGCTGAGTATTTGAGTTTGACATAGAAGACATCAATTCTTCTGCAGAAACAGACTTTCCGGGCTCAACGTTAAGTCGCTTTCGAGCACCATTGCTTGTTTTCCTTCTCTGTCCTGGGGTGTATTTGAATTGTTTCAAATATTCAAGTACTGCTGGGGACACAGCTCTGTGTAGATTTTCTTTATCATGTTCCCCAGAGGCTGCAAATTCCGGAAATTTCTTCAAGACCAACTGCTTGTTTAGAGTTAGAGGATAGATTCCGCAAGCACGAAATCCAGCCACGAGGTTGTCACGGCCATGCATGCCCAATGTATTCATCAATTTGCATAGAAGAGATGGGAATTTCGCCTTGTCCAGAGACGTTGCTGTTGGCTCTTTCATTTTGTACTCCTCCATGATTTTCCGCCAGTGTCTTTTCATCGGTCCGAAATACGATACATCTAATGGCTGACATTTGTCAGTGCTGTTTGGTGGTAGGAGAACAAAACGAATGTTTCTCTCACCACAAATGTCCAAAACTTTAGGGCTCAAATGAGAACTTAGATTGTCCCCAATAACAACTATTTGTCCATCCTTTCGACGAGCCCAAGGTAAAACAATAGAGTTGAACCATTCCTCGAAGTGTTCGCTGTCCATCCATCCACTACGGGTGCGACTGTAACGAGTGCCCTTAGGACCCCCATCACACCACGAGTTCCACAAATGCTGCGACTTGTATATGACATATGGCGGAAGTATTTCTCCATCTGCTGTACCAGCAAACATAACAGTAATGTTTCCTTTCGAGTGATTTATTATCCTTTCCGGATATTTTACACCTCGTCGAAAGATGCATTTTTTGAGACCAGGCTCATCAGCCAAATTGGTCTCATCATAATTAAGAATATTAGAAGGATGTATGTCTTGAAGTGAGACTGCCAACCGCTCAAAATATTTGTCAATGTCACCAGGTTCAACGCCAGCCCGGCTTCGCTTTATATTTTGGCACATTCTCGTTGTAAGAATTTCATGTCGTTTGATGAAAGATGATATCCAATCAGGTCCAGGAATATTGTTTTTAAACTGAGGCACAGTCCTGTTGATCTTCTGTAGGTATACAGAAACCATAACACGAATGTCAAACTTGTCCAACGGCATCCCATAGTCTGCACATGTGACCAAGTGTTCGGCAATCTGTTCTTCTTCCTCAAAGGAGAAAATAGTTGGTCGTCCACATTGTTTCTTATGAGCACCTTTGATTTTATTATACAATGTTCTGAAGGGTATATTATATCGTTTGGCGACATCTCGAACTTGGTCGTGTTTGCAGTCATTGAGTGCTTGAATAAGAACTTCTTCACTATAGTCCTTATATGACCGGCTTCCGGGTTTTCTTTTGTGTACTCTCGGCATTTTGGGGATACAGGTACTGCTGAGATCTGGAGGGGAATACAAAGATGAAACAGAGAATTAGATTCAGATGTACCAGTAGTCTGCTATAACATACCTGTAATATTGAGATGGAGAGTAGTAATGATGAGATGACTAAGTTCTGTAGAATGAGATATGACGTAACAGGTGATTGAATTGGTTAAAATATACATTCAAATCATCCTAGGGGGAACAACAAACAAATCATTAACATATCTTAACCTGGGGCAACATTGCACACACCACTTCACATGCTTTCAAACACAGGGGCAACTTTGCACAGGCCACTCATCAGGGAACCCCTAGATTCTGTCACACATCCACAAAAACATGTCTATTTAATCATATTTTCTATTGATAAAGAGGGGTGCTGAGGTTAAATGAATGTTAGAAATATTCTAAAAAAGTAGAAGGTTCTACATACCTTGGTTTCGAAGAAATAAAGGTTGGTGTTTTGGCTTGGTTCTAGCACCTGCTGGCTGATATCAACAAACAATGAATGGTGAAAATCATTGACTTACTAATAATAGACCGGAAATCTCCACTGCGCGGCGGGGCAAAATGCGATGCTTTTTGCGTGCGCAGCCATTATCGCCTATATGACTCCACCCTCGGGTCTGCGTGTAGTACTCCCGCGCATTGTTCGAATGGCATGTATGGTTTACAACCGTATCGCCTCGTCGGTTATGAATGTTTCAACTTAGTTTGACTTATAACATCGACAGCAATACTCAGTCTAATTGAGTCAATCTATATACTGAAAGTAGAAAATCACGAAAATACACTATGGAGGTATGCATGCAACCAACATAATTGATAAACCCAATCATATTTCATCGATCTTGTTGTAGCAATACATCCCGATGGGCAGTGCACCTCCTACCCATTGAGTAATGTATGCAAATGATGGTGCAGAACTGCGTTTCTGTCTTAGCATCAACAACAGTCAGTGTGCAATGCAAGTGGGATTATAGGTATCGTAGACATGTCGGCATTTTCGTGTCTGATTCATGCTGCGTGCCACACAATAGCAATAGTGGTAAGCTAGGTCTTAGATAACCTATGTAATTTAACTTTTGTTGTTGTTGTTTCTTTATTTGTGTATGATATTTTATATTTTTATCTATAAATCCCGCCTAAGCGAAAGCCCCTTACTGTGCTGATGCGAAAAGGCCCCGATTTTAAATATATTCCGCAACAAGCATTGATAATTGCTAATTGTTTTTTGGGTTTTTCTGTTTTGTTTTGTCAGTGCCTGAAGAAAAAGAAATGGAAAGGCTCATGTTGTGTTGCCTGGAATTGTTCTAATAGACAGACCAAGAGGTCCGAACTTCATTCTAATGACAGAGAAGAAGATCTTACCTTCCACCGTTTTCCTTCAAATCCTCCAATGAGAAAACAATGGATTGTCGCGATTAAACGACAGAAATTCACACCATCTCGGTTCACTAGAATCTGCAGCAAACACTTTACAGCCACAGACTTTACAGCGAGCAAAACAAGGTGGCGATTGAAAAAGACTGCAATTCCTTCCGTTTTTACATATCCACAACATTTGCAGCCGAAAACGGCCATCCAGAGGAGAAAATTAATAAGAAACCCAACTATGACCAGCAATCGACCATTTCGAACCAGTGAAAATCTAAATTCCGCTCTTCAAGACCACACGTACTTTTGTTCAAATGCAAATGAACAAACTAAACTAGAAAACCAACTGGCAAGGCTAAGGAAAAAACTCAAAAACAATCGCACAAAAATTATGCGATCAAAATCCCGTAACAAAAAATTGACAGAGATCATAAGCGGTCTTAAAAATCAACGGTTAATAAAGGCCAAAGCTGAAGCGATTCTACAAAAAACTTTTAGTGGAATGTCTCTGGACCTTTTTCGTCATATTCAAAGATGTGGTAACGCAAAGAAAAGGATTTACCTTCCTAAGGTGAAGAAGTTTGCCCTTGCTCTTCACTTCTTGTCTCCGAAGGCATACGAGTTTGTGAGGCCCATTTTGCGTCTACCTCACCAACGGACTCTTCGTCACTGGAAAGCGTCAATTAGTTGCTCGCCTGGATACCTGGACAATATGCTACAAGTTGCGTCGAAAAAAGCTGAGGAGACCAATAGTAAATACTGCTCGTTGATATTAGACGAAATGAGTATAAGGCAGGACGTGTCATGGGTACCCAGTGAGCACAGATTCTGCGGATTCAGAGACTTCGGACAAGGACCCGTCGACAGTCGGGAGGCTACGAATGCACTGGTATTCATGCTGGTCAGTTTGAAAGGGAGATGGAAAGTGCCAATGGCCTATTTTTTGACGGACCATATTAACTCCTCTCAGCTGGCATTTTGTATCAAAGAAGCCATGGAAAAAGCAGCAGACTACAATCTCATAGTAAAAGCTGTTGTCGCCGACGGTCTGAAGGCCAACATGAAAGCCGCAACAGAGCTGGGCTGCGACATAAATCTGGAGACTTTGAAGACCAACTTCAAACATCCCCACCCTCAGTTTAAGGATGAAAATGTCTACATGATATGTGACCCTCCCCATATGCTGAAGCTATTCAGAAACTTACTGGCGGACACAGGAAGCTTGACGAGAACCACGAACAGCGGAGTGAAAGCAATTTCTTGGCAATACATTGTCCAACTTCACCTGCTACAGAAAAAAGACAGTCTGTACCTTGCAAACAAGATCACGGAAAAAACACATCAAGTTTCAAAATGTGAAAATGAAAGTCAAAATAGCCGCGCAAACACTGTCCAATAGTGTGGCCACAGCTATTGACCATCTGAGGGACGACCTAAAGCTGGAGCAATTCAAGGACTCTGAGGAAACGTGCCTTTTTCTACGGACAATCGACCGGCTGTTTGATATACTCAACACAAAAAATCCGTTTGCAAGAGGTTCGAAAGCTGCCTTGAGTCCCCAGAATGTAGAGTCATGGCAACCATTTTTGGAGGATGTCCAGAAATACCTCGTGTCTCTCCAAGAGCCATCGGGATTGCCAATACACAGAACCCTGAAGAATCAATTTGTCCTGGGCTTCATCATAACGGCCCAATCAACCCTGGATCTTGCAAGAGAACTTTTTGCCCG
>NC_088360.1:136432424-136437424 GCF_034508935.2 Berghia stephanieae | reverse complement strand
TAACGCTTATGTCTGGACTTGGTATTCGCAAATTTTCCTATTGTGTTCCACTTTTCGATTCGAAATAACATCTAGTCTATCCGTTTATTTGCAAAGTTTCTGCACTTTATAAATAAGACCATAACGCTTATGTCTGGACTGGGTATTCGCAAATTTTCCTATTGTGTTCCACTTTTCGAATCGAAATAACATCTAGTCTATCCGTTTATTTGCAAAGTTTCTGCACTTTATAAATAAGACCATAACGCTTATGTCTGGACTGGGTATTCGCAAATTTTCCTATTGTGTTCCACTTTTCGAATCGAAATAACATCTAGTCTATCCGTTTATTTGCAAAGTTTCTGCACTTTATAAATAAGACCATAACGCTTATGTCTGGACCGGGCATTCGCAAATTCTGCTTATGTGTTCCACTTTTCGAATCGAATTAATCTCTATTTTATCCGTTTATTTGCAAAGTTTCTGCACTTTATAAATAAGACCATAACGCTTATGTCTGGACTGGGTATTCGCAAATTTTCCTATTGTGTTCCACTTTTCGAATCGAAATAACATCTAGTCTATCCGTTTATTTGCAAAGTTTCTGCACTTTATAAATAAGACCATAACGCTTATGTCTGGACCGGGCATTCGCAAATTCTACTTATGTGTTCCACTTTTCGAATCGAATTAATCTCTATTTTATCCGTTTATTTGCAAAGTTTCTGAATTTTATAAATAAGACCACGACACTTATGTGTTAGATTGTTCGAAAATTCTGCCTTTGTGTTCCACTGTTCGATTAGAATTAATCTCTATTTTATCCGTTTATTTGAAAAGATTCTGCACTTTATAAATAAGACCATAATGCTTATGTCTGGACTGGGTATTCGCAAATTTTCCTATTGTGTTCCACTTTTCGAATCGAAATAACATCTAGTCTATCCGTTTATTTGCAAAGTTTCTGCACTTTATAAATAAGACCATAACGCTTATGTCTGGACCGGGCATTCGCAAATTCTGCTTATGTGTTCCACTTTTCGAATCGAATTAATCTCTATTTTATCCGTTTATTTGCAAAGATTCTGCACTTTATAAATAAGACCATAATGCTTATGTCTGGACTGGGTATTCGCAAATTTTCCTATTGTGTTCCACTTTTCGAATCGAAATAAAACTAGTCTATCCGTTTATTTGCAAAGTTTCTGCATTTTATAAATAAGACCACGACACTTATGTGTTAGATTGTTCGCAAATTCTGCCTTTGTGTTCCACTGTTCGATTAGAATTAATCTCTATTTTATCCGTTTATTTGAAAAGATTCTGCATTTTATAAATAATAATAATTGTTCAAAATTTTACCTCACACCCGATATTACAAGTACAAGTGAGCCAGGTGATGAAGATTGTCAAACAGTGTGACAGATGAAATAGGAAGAGAGAGAGAGAGAGAGAGAGAGAGAGAGAGAGAGAGAGAGAGAGAGAGAGAGAGAGAGAGAGAGAGAGAGAGAGGAGAGAGAGAGAGAGGGATGAGAGAGAGATTCGTTTTTTGTTCAAAATTTCTCTCTCTCTCTCTCTCTCATATTGCACAAGGTTGTACTATTTTACTATTTATCAAGAACAGCCAAGGTGGCAACCCAGTCTCTGTATAAACTAAGCAAGATGGCAACAGGGACCTCGCTCCTTATCCAATGCCGAAGCTTTAATTTGAGTCAAACGGTTTGGTTAAAAAAAAAAACACCCAAAATAAGTTCGTGTGTGATGGAAGTTGAAGTCGGCTTATTATAAAATCGTTTATGGTCTGTTTGGATTACCCTTTTTAAATAGAAAAGGTGAATATAACATAAACTTGAAGAATAGGCAAGCTAAATGAAAATTAAATTGACTGATTAAATGAGTACGCGAGGCTGAGTTGCGAACGACTACTGGGTTCCGACATTCCGATCCCAGTGTCATTCATGTTCACCGTACCGTGTTACTGTCTACACACTACACTGCATTGTTAGTGACTGGTCATGTCTTTTTTGTTTGTATGTTTTACGCAAGCTTAATAAAAATTAAATTGACTGATTAAATGAATACGTGAGGCAGAGTTGCGAACGACTCATGGGTTCCGACATTCCGACCCCAATGTCAGTGTCAGTCATGTTCACCGTACTGTGTTACTGTCTACACACTACACGGCATTGTTAGTGACTGGTCATGCCTTTTTTGTTTGTATGTTTCTTTTAATATGGGTCAATTTACAAAGAATAATAATAGAAATGTTCAAAACAAAAACTAGATTCACTATTACGTGCCTGTAATGAAGTGCTTTCCACAAACCGTGAGCGAGAATGATGGTGGAGGTAATGGCAACCATGTGGGTTTGTTATTGCTTCCTGCCTCCGTCAACCCACGCATCCAGTTGCGTAACCCACGCTGAATCTGACCGTATTAGTATGACCTATGACCTCTGACCTCTCAGCACACCAAATACAAATCACTGACTAGTAATCCTGTGTAATCTGTGATACAAACAGCTGATTTACATTCGGGAAACGAATAGATATGAACCAGTATCATAATTAGAGTCAATGAACCAATGTGAAATTTCAAATATATTTCAAACGTTTTCTTTTTTGTTATATTTATTTGTTCATTATCTCACATTTTAAAAATTCAACAAATTTCCTATTGTAAAGCGTTTTGAGCACATTCCGTGGATAATACACTTCGTGTATAAAAGCTGAAGTTTGTTATTGGGCGCATGTAGGTTTTATAACATGTTTCTGATGCATAACAATGAGGGCTGCTCAATTTGTCACAGGTCCAGTTTGTCACAAGCTCCAGATTAGCCCACCTCGGCCCAAGGTGATTTCTTTGCCTTCCTTGATTAGGCTGTCAATCTGGCGGAGTTGTTTTCTAGAAATGAAAGGATTTTGAACAAAGTTGATGTATCTCTGCTCTTTGTTATTGTTTCTAGACCGCCAGTTGGGTGATAAGTTCTCACCTTAGAGCAAAGAAATACAGGAGAGAGCACTAGATTCCTGAGCGGCGCATAGTTGAGTCCTTGGAAAAAGATCTTTACTCACATTGTCTCATCGTACTCGTGTGTAAAGTGAATACCTGGCCGTTAACAGCGTTTTTTCTGTCCGAAATAATTGTAATATCACCTTACAGGTGTCATGTCTTGTCTACATGTTAAATGTTGCTGTTGACTAGGATTAGCGGACGTTGCGCTGTATAAAGCTCAATTATTTTTTTAAAAAATTAACGTGACTGCTTTTAGAACATATTCTGTCCCTTAGTTGAGTCCAGCACAGTGAACATCGTTATGGTCCGCTCATTGACCTTAAACTTAAAGGAATATTATTATCTATGGGTCTGTTCCACGTCCTGTGCGCAAGGGATATCGCAAATTCCTCCAAAGTTACGAAATGTGGTGCCGTGACTTTTTGCATGTGGGCTAATATTTTAAGTAATGTTACGATTTTTAAATAAGATGGCGATGGACCTAAAAGTTATCTCTCAATGCCGAATTCATTTGATCATTTCGGCGTTTTTAATAAAATATGAGTCAAACTAAAATGTTTACCGTAATGGCGTGTAGATTCTTTTTCCCTTGGAGAAAATAATCATAACAAAATGGCATCAGTGGCGTAGCAGAGTAAATACTTTTGGTAGTTTCAAATTATGATCGAATATATATATATATATATATATATTATATATATATATATATATATATATATATATATATATATATATTATATATATATAGCACTTCACAGTGTTGAAAACGGATTCGTGGCGCTTTGTAATCTATTTTTTCTTCGTGGACAACGCACATTATATTATTT
Organism: Berghia stephanieae; assembly: GCF_034508935.2. Lineage (NCBI taxonomy): Eukaryota > Metazoa > Mollusca > Gastropoda > Nudibranchia > Aeolidiidae > Berghia > Berghia stephanieae. The sequence goes on along the minus strand of NC_088360.1, from coordinate 136,433,603 downwards.
TTTTATAATATACTGGACAACACAAACAGCCCATTAGCAGGTGCGTATTTTCCGGACAAAAACAATGCTGTCAAAAAATCAGAGGGATCTCCGAATTTTTACGCTCGTGTCCGACAGGACGAGGAGGCGTGTGAACAGCCTTTCATCAAAGATATACCGCCCATTCAACTGGCGCAAAACCGTCCAGTCACCCATCGCCATTCTTGAATTATGCTCACTGCGGGCCGCTTTGAATGTGATAATGTTAAATATCACTGAATAAAAACTTCTTTCTATGGATCGAAGTTGACGTAACTCAGGTCTTTGTTATTGTTTTTTGCCATCCGCGTTTATGAGTAGTTCTCACTAAATTGTATTAACCAGACTATAACAGATTATGATTACACACAGTTTTGTATGTTGGCTAGTTATACTTCCGGATGGCAATGTTGTGAACTTCTTAGCAAAGTACATACTATCTATACTCCTCATTGTTACAATTTAGTAGGTTATGTCCATATTAGTTTTTACAAATGTAGAAATCCCAGCAGTAAGCTACTCCTCTGGATTTCAACGGTTAACAATGGGAACGATCTATAGATAGTATGCAGATGACGTCACTCAGGCCTTTGTTATTGTTTTTGCCATCCGCGTTTGTGAGTTGTTCTCACTAAACTGTATTAACCAGACTATAAAAGTTCATGGTTACACAGAGTTTGTGTGTTGGTCCGTTATACTTCCGGATGGCAATGTTGTGAACTCCTTGGCCAAGCGCATTCTATCTATATTCATGTTTTCGTCCACCAATCACATGATTTGTTGTTGTTCAACGATTGGATATATCTTAACACATGTAAACACGTTGCTTTGTTTATGAAACTTGTAAACATACCCACATGTCAAGCTGAACAAAATGACCAATCGCGATGTTAGATATTTCAAAATCTGTGAACACTTTTCACTATATGGGTCACTTTGAACACATTTAGCAATGTGACCAATGACCTTGAGCACATGGAAAGTTAATATAGATCGTGCCCATTCTTTATGTCAAGTGTGTACAAATTGTAGCATTTTTTGTGTCATTTTGAACCTCGGGTGGCAATGTTAGTGAGTCGTGCACATGTAATTCGTGAAAATTAAACCCCTGGCCATGCCTGTGGGCGAGTTCAATGATCGTAATCACAACAGAATTCAGTG
>NC_088360.1:136423885-136432324 GCF_034508935.2 Berghia stephanieae | reverse complement strand
CAGTGTTGTCATTTAAATTTTACCTTTAGATTTTTTTTTATGCTCAAGCTTTGTAAAGCTCTTAAATAAATTAACTATCAAGCCTGTTACTTATTGTTTATTTAGGTTGAGTCATTAATGCACTCACTGCTGTCCGCTTACTATGAACTCTGGACTAGAAAAAAAGTTAGTCTTATACAAAACTCAAGGGGAGCAACCCTTCAGCAATACAACTGGTACTGAGATGACCTAAATATTCGCAAGTGCGGTAAGGCACTTAAAAAACAAAAATCAAAACACAAAACAAAACAAAAGTTTCTGGATTGTTTTGCATGATGAGGAGACAAAAATATAAGAGATGAATTGTTTTTGGTTTTTTTTTTTTTTTGGAGTGGGGGGGGGGGGGGGGGGGGGGGATGATTGAGAGATAAGGCTATCATTATCATTATCATGAACAACGCCACTTCTGGGTGGGGTTCCTGACTTCCATAGTGGACATGGAGGCACTGACTTGTTTTCTATCCACTATATCTGCTTTCCAACATTGCTTTCTGTCTTTGTCTTGGAATGAGATCACTTGGTTATGTCCAGGCCCTGGCCGATACCTTAGCTGGGAGGGAAACGGTCAAATGTATAGTTAGAGTTTTGGGAGATGATTTTTTTTTTCCTTCTAAATCATCTCTCTGTTATGCACTATGGTTTTGTTTTATTTACATATCATATAAGATTTGTAAACATTTGAGTGTGTTCCTCTTAGTTGGGACCTGTACTTGTGTCTGGATGAGTCTTTTAGGTGATCTCAAACTAAGTACTTTGATAGTGTGCTCAGGAATATACATCTGTTTCCTATTTGAACCAATTCCCCTTTGTCTTACCTTTTCTTGGGTGCTTTAATTGTAATTCTAGAACATTTTACTCTTCCATTTTCCTCCTTTTTACTGGTGCTGATATGACCTTAATGTGTAGCAAGCGCTGTAAAACACTTAAAAACAAAAACAAACATACAACGCCACTACCACTCTCATTCGTCTGTAGTGTTTCATTCATCCTGTTTTGTTGATAAAGGGGAAATCCGAAACATCCATTTTATCTGTTTTCGTATATTATATTAAAGCTTATGTTCAATTTCACATTGTTTATTTATTTCTTATCCAGACCAGCTCACGGATTGAGTTTATCTTAAATGTTTTCAATTACTAATGATATAGAGGAGAAAAATCCGGACCATCCTCAGAGTTTGTTTTAAGATAAAAGTTCATCTTTACGCCGTTTATCTTAAGCAGACTGTAGTGTACATGTATTATGATTATGCTTGCCCATGCTGAGTGGAAAGTAATTCCTTCCTTATTTTATGTATACATGAATTCAACAAACTGAAAATGACAAAAATCTGAAACTGATAGTTTGCTCTTGAAATCTACATCTGTTCCCTATTTGAACCCTCCCCCATTGTCTTACATTTTCTCTTGTGCTTTCGATTGTAAATCCATAATTTTTGACTATCCTATTTTTTTCCTTTTTACTGATTCTGAAATGATCTAAATTTGCCACATGCGTGTTAAAACTCTTAAAAACATAAAACATCTCTCTCTCTCTCTCTCTTGCTCTCTTGATCGGTCACTTAAAAAAATAATAATCAGGATTCCAGTGTAGATACACATTCAGTGAAACATATAAAGTGGATTAAAGTTTTACGTCTTTGTGCCACCTTGTGGTCTCACCTTCGGATTGGAAGGTCGTGGGTTTGAGTCCCACTCAGAGCAGTGCAGAGTTGAGTCCTTGGAAAAGGCTCTTTACTCATTCTCTCACTGTACTCAGGTGTAATATGAGTACCTGGTCATTAATAGAGTTGTCTCCCTCGAAAAAAAAAAAAAATTAATATCGCGTAACAGGCGTCATGTCCTGTCCTACATGCTAAGTGTTGCTATTGGCTAGGGATCCCCTGTAAAGCGCTTTGAGCATGTGGTATATGGTGTTATATAAAAGCTCAAGTTTTTTTTACTCTATTCAGTCTTCAGAATCAAGTTCACTCTGACATGATAATAGTTTGAGATGATGGGCGCCCGTACTTGCTGTGCTTTTGGCTTTGTTGTTTTATAATGTAATGCTTAATTACTTTATTATGTTTCCAACACTGGATATTGACCAATGCATTTTTATGTCTATTGCAATAAAAATTATGTACACGTATTTTAATTTAAATCCTTTTGTAATATATCAGTTGTTTGTTTATTTATTACAATAACATGACCTCCCATAGTGGGCAGGGAGGTCGTTGCTATATCTTCTAACCCCCAATGTCTGGGTGGAGATCCTGACCGGTACATACTGTGTCTTCTATCCCTTATATCTGTTTTCCAACATGCTTTCTGTCTTTGTCTTGGAATGAGATTACAAGTACTTGGTTTTGTCCTGGCTCTGGCCGGAGTCCTAGCTGGGAGGGAAACAGTCAAATGCATAGTTATTGTTTTGGGAGATGATATTTTTTTCCTTGTAAATCATCTCTCTGTTATGTATTATTATTTTTATTTGAATGTATAATGTAAGCATTTGAGTGTGTTCCTCTTTGTTGGATTTTGTGCTTGTGTCTGGATGAGACTTTTAGGTGATCTCAAACTAAGTACTTTGATAGTGTGCTCTTGGAATCTACATCTGTTTCCTATTTGAACCAATTCCCCTTTGTCTTACCTTTTCTTGGGTGCTTTAATTATAATTCTAAATCTTTTTACTATCCCATTTTCTTCCTTTTTACTGGCACTGATATGACCTTAATGTGTTGCAAGCGCCGTAAAACCCTTAAAAACAAAAAAACAAACAAAAACCCTTAAAAACAAAAAAAAAAAAAAAAACAAAACAAAAACTGTCCAGTTTTCTTCCTTTTTACTAGCGCTGATATGGCCTAAATGTGTTGCAAGCGCCGTAAAACCCTTAAAAACAAGAACAATGTGATCCCAAAATAAGAACACTGCACTGATAGTGTTGTCTTGGAATGTAAGTCTGTTCCCTTTTTCAATCTTTCTCATTTGTCTTACTTTTCTTTGTGTTCTTTTAATTGTAAATCTAGCATTATTTTACCATCCCGTATTCCTCCCTTTTTAATGGAACCGATATGACCTAAATGTCTTGCAAACGCCGTGACCCCCTAACTCCTCCCCAAAAATGTTTTTGATTATTTATTTGTTTAAGAAAGAAAACGTACCAAAAAAACCCAACAAAAAATAAAGAACAAAACAAATGGCAATAAACAACTCCCCCTTCCCCCCCCCCCCCCCCCCCCCCCCCCCCCCCCCAAAAAAAAAAAAAAAAAAAAAAAAACCTAAAAAACACACAAAAAACAAAAATAAGCAAAAAAAAAAAAAAAAAAAAAAATCACAAAACAAATCAGCTTTTATTTTAATATTACACAGTGCCATATTCAATTAATTTTGCACAAAGCGCTTTACAAGATGTCCCAAGCCAACAGCAGCACTGAACATTTAGGACGAGATATGATGCCTGTATGAAGATATTGTAATTTAGATATATTTTTTTTCGACAAAGACAACTCTGTTACCGACCGGGTACATATTTTACACCTGAGTATGTTGAGAGAATGTGAGGAAAGAAATTATTTCTCTTAGTACGGATCCTTTACCACTGATCTTGCGCTTGTGTCTGATTGCAGGGATCTTGTGCCTCGTGTCCAAGGGCGAGGGTTGTGTGTCTTTGACTGTGAGGATCCTGTGCTTGTGTCGGAGAACGTGCTCCTGGGTCTGTTTATAAGACTTGGATCCTGTGCTTGTGTTTGAGAGCGTGCTCCTGTGTATAAGACTTGGATCCTGTGCTTCGGTCTAAGGCGTTGATGTTGGTCTTGTGTTTAGACTTGAATCATGTGCTTGGGTCTGAAACTTTGATATTGGTCTTGTGTTTAGACTTGGGTCTTACTTGGTGAAGGAACCCCACCCAGTATTAGTATTAGTATTAGTAGTAGCAGCAGTGTAGTTGTAGTTGTAGTTGTAGTAGTAGCAGTTGTAGTTGTAGTAGCAGTAGTAGTAATAGTAGTAGTTGTTGTACATACAGACACAGGTTCCCCGGTCTTTAAGCTTTGTTACAGAATACCCACATTCTGACATAGGCCAACATTAACATTAACATGTTGGACGAGACATGACCCCTTTTAGTATAGAGTGTCCAGCGAATTAGGCTTTCAGTGCCTTTGCTGATCTAGAGTATGGATAATTCTTTGCAGTTATCTCAGTTTGATGGAGGGCTCAATCAAGCTGAATCTGTAGTTTAGACAGAGGCTGTCAAATTGCCTCTTGAAGGCGTTTAGGTCTGGACCTGTTAGGCGATATTTCATTTTTTTTCCGACAGAGACAACGCTGTTAACGGCCAGGTACTCGTTTTATACCTGAGTACGGCGAGAGAACGTGAGTAAAGTACTCAACTATGCGTTGAGCGAGGCCCGGATTGAGGACCTTCCGATCCGAAAGAGAGTGTCATACCACAAGACCACATAGCCGCACATTTAGATGGGGAGTCTCAGCTGGTTGAGCACTCACCTCACCCGCAAAGGAACAAAGATCGATTTCATGTGAAGTCAATATATAATTCTGATCCCCCTCCCCGGATATCCACCCAGCGGTGATTGGGTAGCTCTGTCACCTCAGCCAAGAGGGCCCCTTGCTACTACCGTAGAACGGGGATACTTTGCACGAATTTCAACTTTGAGATTTAATAAATTCTATTTAAATAATTCATTTCAGGCATTTTTTGTTTTTTTCTTAGGGGTGGGAGGTAAAAGTTTAAATCTACATACTTAAAAAGATTAAATATAGGTTATTTTAGGTGTAATGAATTTTTTATTGAATATTTTCAAAAATTTCAAAATGGGGATACTTTGCACAACAGTCATAATATTGAGTTTAAATCAACTTTAATCCATAATAATCAATAAATGCCAGTCAATTAATCTTTATTCTTTGGATCTTTTCTTTGGTGGTTGCCATTCTTCGTCGCTGCTGTCGGAAACTAGCAGATCTAAGTCTACATCTTGCTCTGTCGAGACACATGTTGATGCATCCGAATCTTCCGCACTGGTATCGGAATCATTCTCTGGTTGGCATTCTTTGAGAGCTTCAAGTTCAGAATCATTTTCTTGTAAATGTAACAATCCTTCAGGGCCCATGGATGAAGTTGAGGCGACAGGGGAAGAGGGCTGAGTATTTGAGTTTGACATAGAAGACATCAATTCTTCTGCAGAAACAGACTTTCCGGGCTCAACGTTAAGTCGCTTTCGAGCACCATTGCTTGTTTTCCTTCTCTGTCCTGGGGTGTATTTGAATTGTTTCAAATATTCAAGTACTGCTGGGGACACAGCTCTGTGTAGATTTTCTTTATCATGTTCCCCAGAGACTGCAAATTCCGGAAATTTCTTCAAGACCAACTGCTTGTTTAGAGTTAGAGGATAGATTCCGCAAGCACGAAATCCAGCCACGAGGTTGTCACGGCCATGCATGCCCAATGTATTCATCAATTTGCATAGAAGAGATGGGAATTTCGCCTTGTCCAGAGACGTTGCTGTTGGCTCTTTCATTTTGTACTCCTCCATGATTTTCCGCCAGTGTCTTTTCATCGGTCCGAAATACGATACATCTAATCCTCCAATGAGAAAACAATGGATTGTCGCGATTAAACGACAGAAATTCACACCATCTCGGTTCACTAGAATCTGCAGCAAACACTTTACAGCCACAGACTTTACAGCGAGCAAAACAAGGTGGCGATTGAAAAAGACTGCAATTCCTTCCGTTTTTACATATCCACAACATTTGCAGCCGAAAAACGGCCATCCAGAGGAGAAAATTAATAAGAAACCCAACTATGACCAGCAATCGACCATTTCGAACCAGTGAAAATCTAAATTCCGCTCTTCAAGACCACACGTACTTTTGTTCAAATGCAAATAAACAAACTAAACTAGAAAACCAACTGGCAAGGCTAAGGAAAAAACTCAAAAACAATCGCACAAAAATTATGCGATCAAAATCCCGTAACAAAAAATTGACAGAGATCATAAGCGGTCTTAAAAATCAACGGTTAATAAAGGCCAAAGCTGAAGCGATTCTACAACAAACTTTTAGTGGAATGTCTCTGGACCTTTTTCGTCATATTCAAAGATGTGGTAACGCAAAGAAAAGGATTTACCTTCCTAAGGTGAAGAAGTTTGCCCTTGCTCTTCACTTCTTGTCTCCGAAGGCATACGAGTTTGTGAGGCCCATTTTGCGTCTACCTCACCAACGGACTCTTCGTCACTGGAAAGCGTCAATTAGTTGCTCGCCTGGATACCTGGACAATATGCTACAAGTTGCGTCGAAAAAAGCTGAGGAGACCAATAGTAAATACTGCTCGTTGATATTAGACGAAATGAGTATAAGGCAGGACGTGTCATGGGTACCCAGTGAGCACAGATTCTGCGGATTCAGAGACTTCGGACAAGGACCCGTCGACAGTCGGGAGGCTACGAATGCACTGGTATTCATGCTGGTCAGTTTGAAAGGGAGATGGAAAGTGCCAATGGCCTATTTTGTGACGGACCATATTAACTCCTCTCAGCTGGCATTTTGTATCAAAGAAGCCATGGAAAAAGCAGCAGACTACAATCTCATAGTAAAAGCTGTTGTCGCCGACGGTCTGAAGGCCAACATGAAAGCCGCAACAGAGCTGGGCTGCGACATAAATCTGGAGACTTTGAAGACCAACTTCAAACATCCCCACCCTCAGTTTAAGGATGAAAATGTCTACATGATATGTGACCCTCCCCATATGCTGAAGCTATTCAGAAACTTACTGGCGGACACAGGAAGCTTGACGAGAACCACGAACAGCGGAGTGAAAGCAATTTCTTGGCAATACATTGTCCAACTTCACCTGCTACAGAAAAAAGACAGTCTGTACCTTGCAAACAAGATCACGGAAAAACACATCAAGTTTCAAAATGTGAAAATGAAAGTCAAAATAGCCGCGCAAACACTGTCCAATAGTGTGGCCACAGCTATTGACCATCTGAGGGACGACCTAAAGCTGGAGCAATTCAAGGACTCTGAGGAAACGTGCCTTTTTCTACGGACAATCGACCGGCTGTTTGATATACTCAACACAAAAAATCCGTTTGCAAGAGGTTCGAAAGCTGCCTTGAGTCCCCAGAATGTAGAGTCATGGCAACCATTTTTGGAGGATGTCCAGAAATACCCCGTGTCTCTCCAAGAGCCATCGGGATTGCCAATACACAGAACCCTGAAGAATCAATGTGTCCTGGGCTTCATCATAACGGCCCAATCAACCCTGGATCTTGCAAGAGAACTTTTTGCCCGTGGCAACCAGTATTTCCTCACTTACAAGTTCTCACAGGATCACGTCGAAATGTTTTTCAGTAAAATTCGGCAGAGAAATGGGTGGAACAACAACCCTAACGCCCAACAGTTCCGCAGTGCCCTCAAAAGTCTGATGATAACCAACTTGATCAAGGCGTCGGACAATGGAAATTCTACCCCACAGGACGACACAGTTGAGTTGCAACTGGACTTCCCACTGGACACAAGAAAGCCAGTTCCTCTAACGAAGATGGATTGTGAAAAGTCAAGAGTGGAAGAGGAAGAGGACCAAGAAATGATGGTGGCAATAAACGACTTACTGGACACGCCTCTCGTCAGCGACTCAGATTGGCGACAGTCCTGTTTATTTTACACGGCCGGATTTGTTGCAAAAAAAGCCCAAAAGTCCATCAAATGCAACACCTGTAAGGACGCGCTGTATGATGCACAAAAACACATCTTCTACGCAATCTCAATTCCTCAAGCGCAAGAACACTGGCGGTCTAACCATCCCATCAAATGGTGTTGTGACAGTTGTGGAAACGTGTGAAAAGGTGTTTCGCTGCACTATGCCTAGTCCAGCATTGATGGACAGACTTCCGTCCCAGAGTCACATTGACCTTCACATGCAGACCGTCGTCTTGTCCCATCTCCGCTCCAAACACCTTAGCCTTTTCCCTTCTTTAAGGGACCATTTTTTTGACCACGAGATAGCCATAGAAACCAATCACATCACACAGCTAGTCAAATCCATCTCCAGCGTTTACTTTAGGATGAGACTTTTCAAAGCGGGGCAAATGTACCAGAGACGGAAAATAATGATGGGGAAAACATCAAAAAGGATGAAGTTCAACAAGATCATCCTTTTCAGTGGACTATAAGTACAAAAGGGGGAAAGGGGGGGGGGGGGGGGGGGGGTGTTACACATTGTTAGTTTTAATGAATCAGTGAATGGTGTTTTCTTTCGCCTTAACTGATCGTGCTGTAGGTAATTATAATAATAATAATAATAATAATAATAATAATAATAATAATAATAATAATAATAATAATAATAATAATAATAATAATAATAATATGATGATGATGATGAAGAAGAAGAAGAAGA
>NC_088360.1:136408885-136421385 GCF_034508935.2 Berghia stephanieae | reverse complement strand
AAATGGATGAATGAGAACAGACTGAAACTGAATGATGATAAGACGGAGGTGCTGTATGTGGGGAACAGGAAGTGGAAAAGTGAAACAGATTTGAAGTTGGGGGATGCCTCTATTCAAATTGTTGACAAAGTGAAAAACCTTGGCACATTCTTAGACTCTGGACTGTCGATGGAGCATCAGGTTAATAATTTGGTTAGATCTCTCTTTTTCCAACTAAAAAAGATTGCTTCCATTAGACGGTTCATATCTGAGGATGTGACCAAGCACCTGGTTGTGTCCCTCGTACTATCGAAATTGGATTATTGTAATGCTCTGTTGTTTGGCGTTTCGCAATACAATCTGAAACGTCTTCAGATTGTCCAAAACAGCGCTGCCAGACTAGTATTTATGAAGCGTAGGTGCGACTCTGCCGGACCTCTACTTCATGACCTGCATTGGCTGCCTGTTGAGAAAAGAATTAAATTCAAAGCTTGTGTTTTAGTGTATCGTTGTCTTGAAGGTACTGCCCCTTCCTACCTTTCAGAACTAATTGAAAGATATTCAAAACCCCGCCCCTTACGTTCGGCCAGTGATTCCACAAAACTAGTTGTCCCCCGAATTCGGAAAAATGCTGGAATGAGATCCTTTTCTCATTTCGGACCCTCTATTTGGAACGCCTTACCGCAGAGCATTCGTGAAAAAGAATCTTTGTCTATTTTTAAACGTTCGCTTAAAACATATTTGTTTCGATTTTAGTAGATGGTATGAGAAGCAAGATAGGTTTGGTTTGTGTTGTGTGTTGTGTTGTGTGTGTGTATGTGTGTGTGTGTGTGCTTGTGTGTGTGAATGAGTATGTTTCAGCCAAAGTAATTTGTAATTTAAGCGCTTAGAGTCTGGTGTCTCGGAGTTATAGCGCTATATAAGTTTTCAGCATTATTTTTATAATTATTATTACTACATACTACCACTACTACTACTACTACTACTACTACTACTACTACTACTACTACTACTACTACTACTACTACTACTACTACTACTACTAAGTTCCCTTGGCTTACTAACCTAGTTCTAAAATACAGAACCGCCGCTGCACGTTAAATAATGATCTACCAGTCAAAGCTACACATGACACGCAGGCTTGTCCTGTTAGTGTGTAGTGTGTAGTCTTTACAGACTTTGTCTCGGTGGCTCTAGATATTTAGAATGTTTATCCTCATCAATGGCTTCCTGACATATTTATAGTAGTTTCTGGAACTTTTATATTAAAAAAAAAAATAATAAAAATAATACCGAAATATATTGCAACAATGTTATTCCCAGTTCGAATTGTAAAAAATGTGAATTCGATCTACACAACATCATGGCATCATCTGAGAGTAAGTTTATCTTTGCAACATGAATAAATGGTCTCATCTTTTTGCATTTTCTGTGAGGGAAAGGTTGCATGTATACCTATAGTGGGATGTGACTGATCATTTGAACTTTAACAACTTAATTAATTTTTTTTTTAAAACGAAAGTTTTCTCAGGAACAACGAGATCTACACAGTGACACAGTCAAGGTTTGACACAATGTTCTACGGTCTCAAATTTGCACATCACACATACAGAAAGCCCTTAGGCCTATTCGGTTATTTTATTATTTTAACAAAATATTATCGTCATAGAAGACTTTACCCGGCCCCCCCCCCCCCCCCCCCCTTCCTTTTAAAATGCCATTCATCTTTAGAGTAAGAAATAAAGGTTTAGAGATCGTGTCGTATTAGCCACTCCCACGCCTCGTTCTGAAAAAAGTCCGCGAAATTAAAGGGGAGGCAAGAGAAAATCAGCTGATCGTTAAAATAGTAACAGAAAAGTGGAGGTGCTCGGCAATGAATGCAAGAAAGACATTTAAAACGCCGTAAAAATGTTTAAAAATCACTTAATGTTATACGAGTAATTACCATCCATAACAACCTGTCAAATTCACATATGTAAGATGCCAAGCCAAAATTAATAATAAAATAATAAAGAACACGATTGACCGTTGACTACACATGCATACGAGTACCAGAAATATTTTGTAAACAATGTAACACAATATAATGTGTAAGTTTCAAAGCAAATGCAACCACAAATAACATCAAAGAACAATGTGGGACTACTGTTTTAATTTCATAAAACCAAACGCATATTTTCTGCCCCCGATATTGAACGTGTAGTTAGTATGTATCGTACAAACAACATTCGTTTAGTTAGACAGGTAGTCGGGATTCTAGCGCCAGTTTTATTTGGGCAACCGTGATTGGGATTTCACTCAATGCACTTATTATTATTATTATTATTATTATTATTATTATTATTATTATTATTATTATTATTATTATTATTATTATTATTATTATTATTATAATTATTATTATTATTATATATAATATTAATAATAATAATAATAATAATAATAATAATAATAATAATAATAATAATAATAATAATAATAATAAATAAGCAGTTGAAAGCAGTCTTTGGTGTATAAGTGCATATGTACATTATTTCTTATAATAAATGCTTCAAAACAAAACAAAACAAAACAAAATAAAAATAAAGAATAAATGAATAAAAATATCTATTTGGGCATTTACTTACATTAAAAGTCTTGAAAATCACAATCACAATCCATGAAAATTAAATATCCCATAATCCGAAGAAGACATGAATTTAATCCAAAATCCAACACAGGAATGTATTTTAATAGGAGACAGATATCCTATTAAAACTATAGCATTACTTGCAAACAACAATACCCCACTCTGCGTTTAACGGGCTTGTGGCCGTCACATTGTAAATTGTGACCGCATTAGGGTAATCGGTGTCCTAAAGACTGACATACTGACATACAATCAATGAGAACTATAAAGGATCCATTCTAGAATTCAACTACAAACTGAAAAGCATGATAAATATCACTCTATCAAATAATTTTCTTTGCACAGGTTCACTCACACTCTCCTTTATTGCAAAACATTGATAAGTGAGAAAAAGTTTGTATTTCAATTATAAACTTAATCACATAATCTAAATGATGGAGAATAAAAACAGCTAATTATAAAAAATTTCACAGATCAAGTTATCTATTTGAACTCCGCATATTTAGCTTAATTACTCAATGACCATAAATTTTTTAAAACTGCATTGTTTCATTTAAACAAGACCATGACGCTTATGCCTGGACCGGGTATTCACAACTTCTGCATTTGCATTCCACTTTCGAATCGAATTAATCTCTATCTTATCCGTTTATTTGCAAAGTTTCTGCACTTTATAAATAAGACCATAACGCTTATGTCTGGACTGGGTATTCGCAAATTTTCCTATTGTGTTCCACTTTTCGAATCGAAATAACATCTAGTCTATCCGTTTATTTGCAAAGTTTCTGCACTTTATAAATAAGACCATAACGCTTATGTCTGGACCGGGCATTCGCAAATTCTGCTTATGTGTTCCACTTTTCGAATCGAATTAATCTCTATTTTATCCGTTTATTTGCAAAGTTTCTGCACTTTATAAATAAGACCATGACGCTTATGCGTGGACCGGGTATTCACAACTTCTGCATTTGCATTCCACTTTCGAATCGAATTAATCTCTATCTTATCCGTTTATTTGCAAAGTTTCTGCACTTTATAAATAAGACCATAACGCTTATGTCTGGACCGGGTATTCACAACTTCTGCATTTGCATTCCACTTTCGAATCGAATTAATCTCTATCTTATCCGTTTATTTGCAAAGTTTCTGCACTTTATAAATAAGACCATAACGCTTATGTCTGGACTGGGTATTCGCAAATTTTCCTATTGTGTTCCACTTTTCGAATCGAAATAACATCTAGTCTATCCGTTTATTTGCAAAGTTTCTGCACTTTATAAATAAGACCATAACGCTTATGTCTGGACCGGGCATTCGCAAATTCTGCTTATGTGTTCCACTTTTCGAATCGAATTAATCTCTATTTTATCCGTTTATTTGCAAAGTTTCTGCACTTTATAAATAAGACCATAACGCTTATGTCTGGACTGGGTATTCGCAAATTTTCCTATTGTGTTCCACTTTTCGAATCGAAATAACATCTAGTCTATCCGTTTATTTGCAAAGTTTCTGCACTTTATAAATAAGACCATAACGCTTATGTCTGGACCGGGCATTCGCAAATTCTACTTATGTGTTCCACTTTTCGAATCGAATTAATCTCTATTTTATCCGTTTATTTGCAAAGTTTCTGCATTTTATAAATAAGACCACGACACTTATGTGTTAGATTGTTCGCAAATTCTGCCTTTGTGTTCCACTGTTCGATTAGAATTAATCTCTATTTTATCCGTTTATTTGAAAAGATTCTGCACTTTATAAATAAGACCATAATGCTTATGTCTGGACTGGGTATTCGCAAATTTTCCTATTGTGTTCCACTTTTCGAATCGAAATAACATCTAGTCTATCCGTTTATTTGCAAAGTTTCTGCACTTTATAAATAAGACCATAACGCTTATGTCTGGACCGGGCATTCGCAAATTCTGCTTATGTGTTCCACTTTTCGAATCGAATTAATCTCTATTTTATCCGTTTATTTGCAAAGATTCTGCACTTTATAAATAAGACCATAATGCTTATGTCTGGACTGGGTATTCGCAAATTTTCCTATTGTGTTCCACTTTTCGAATCGAAATAACAACTAGTCTATCCGTTTATTTGCAAAGTTTCTGCATTTTATAAATAAGACCACGACACTTATGTGTTAGATTGTTCGCAAATTCTGCCTTTGTGTTCCACTGTTCGATTAGAATTAATCTCTATTTTATCCGTTTATTTGAAAAGATTCTGCATTTTATAAATAATAATAATTGTTCAAAATTTTACCTCACACCCGATATTACAAGTACAAGTGAGCCAGGTGATGAAGATTGTCAAACAGTGTGACAGATGAAATAGGAAGAGAGAGAGAGAGAGAGAGAGAGAGAGAGAGAGAGAGAGGAGAGAGAGAGAGAGAGAGAGAGAGAGAGAGAGAGAGAGAGAGAGAGAGAGAGAGAGGGATGAGAGAGAGATTCGTTTTTTGTTCAAAATTTCTCTCTCTCTCTCTCTCTCATATTGCACAAGGTTGTACTATTTTACTATTTATCAAGAACAGCCAAGGTGGCAACCCAGTCTCTGTATAAACTAAGCAAGATGGCAACAGGGACCTCGCTCCTTATCCAATGCCGAAGCTTTAATTTGAGTCAAACGGTTTGGTTAAAAAAAAAACACCCAAAATAAGTTCGTGTGTGATGGAAGTTGAAGTCGGCTTATTATAAAATCGTTTATGGTCTGTTTGGATTACCCTTTTTAAATAGAAAAGGTGAATATAACATAAACTTGAAGAATAGGCAAGCTAAATGAAAATTAAATTGACTGATTAAATGAGTACGCGAGGCTGAGTTGCGAACGACTACTGGGTTCCGACATTCCGATCCCAGTGTCATTCATGTTCACCGTACCGTGTTACTGTCTACACACTACACTGCATTGTTAGTGACTGGTCATGTCTTTTTTGTTTGTATGTTTTACGCAAGCTTAATAAAAATTAAATTGACTGATTAAATGAATACGTGAGGCAGAGTTGCGAACGACTCATGGGTTCCGACATTCCGACCCCAATGTCAGTGTCAGTCATGTTCACCGTACTGTGTTACTGTCTACACACTACACGGCATTGTTAGTGACTGGTCATGCCTTTTTTGTTTGTATGTTTCTTTTAATATGGGTCAATTTACAAAGAATAATAATAGAAATGTTCAAAACAAAAACTAGATTCACTATTACGTGCCTGTAATGAAGTGCTTTCCACAAACCGTGAGCGAGAATGATGGTGGAGGTAATGGCAACCATGTGGGTTTGTTATTGCTTCTTGCCTCCGTCAACCCACGCATCCAGTTGCGTAACCCACGCTGAATCTGACCGTATTAGTATGACCTATGACCTCTGACCTCTCAGCACACCAAATACAAATCACTGACTAGTAATCCTGTGTAATCTGTGATACAAACAGCTGATTTACATTCGGGAAAAGAATAGATATGAACCAGTATCATAATTAGAGTCAATGAACCAATGTGAAATTTCAAATATATTTCAAACGTTTTCTTTTTTGTTATATTTATTTGTTCATTATCTCACATTTTAAAAATTCAACAAATTTCCTATTGTAAAGCGTTTTGAGCACATTCCGTGGATAATACACTTCGTGTATAAAAGCTGAAGTTTGTTATTGGGCGCATGTAGGTTTTATAACATGTTTCTGATGCATAACAATGAGGGCTGCTCAATTTGTCACAGGTCCAGTTTGTCACAAGCTCCAGATTAGCCCACCTCGGCCCAAGGTGATTTCTTTGCCTTCCTTGATTAGGCTGTCAATCTGGCGGAGTTGTTTTCTAGAAATGAAAGGATTTTGAACAAAGTTGATGTATCTCTGCTCTTTGTTATTGTTTCTAGACCGCCAGTTGGGTGATAAGTTCTCACCTTAGAGCAAAGAAATACAGGAGAGAGCACTAGATTCCTGAGCGGCGCATAGTTGAGTCCTTGGAAAAAGATCTTTACTCACATTGTCTCATCGTACTCGTGTGTAAAGTGAATACCTGGCCGTTAACAGCGTTTTTTCTGTCCGAAATAATTGTAATATCACCTTACAGGTGTCATGTCTTGTCTACATGTTAAATGTTGCTGTTGACTAGGATTAGCGGACGTTGCGCTGTATAAAGCTCAATTATTTTTTTAAAAAATTAACGTGACTGCTTTTAGAACATATTCTGTCCCTTAGTTGAGTCCAGCACAGTGAACATCGTTATGGTCCGCTCATTGACCTTAAACTTAAAGGAATATTATTATCTATGGGTCTGTTCCACGTCCTGTGCGCAAGGGATATCGCAAATTCCTCCAAAGTTACGAAATGTGGTGCCGTGACTTTTTGCATGTGGGCTAATATTTTAAGTAATGTTACGATTTTTAAATAAGATGGCGATGGACCTAAAAGTTATCTCTCAATGCCGAATTCATTTGATCATTTCGGCTTTTTTAATAAAATATGAGTCAAACTAAAATGTTTACCGTAATGGCGTGTAGATTCTTTTTCCCTTGGAGAAAATAATCATAACAAAATGGCATCAGTGGCGTAGCAGAGTAAATACTTTTGGTAGTTTCAAATTATGATCGAATATATATATATATATATATATATATATATATATATATATATATATATATATATATATATATATATATATATATATATATAAAGCACTTCACAGTGTTGAAAACGGATTCGTGGCGCTTTGTAATCTATTTTTTCTTCGTGGACAACGCACATTATATTATTTTTTTATAATATACTGGACAACACAAACAGCCCATTAGCAGGTGTGTATTTTCCGGACAAAAACAATGCTGTCAAAAAATCAGAGGGATCTCCGAATTTTTACGCTCGTGTCCGACAGGACGAGGAGGCGTGTGAACAGCCTTTCATCAAAGATATACCGCCCATTCAACTGGCGCAAAACCGTCCAGTCACCCATCGCCATTCTTGAATTATGCTCACTGCGGGCGCTTTGAATGTGATAATGTTAAATATCACTGAATAAAAAGTTCTTTCTATGGATCGAAGTTGACGTAACTCAGGTCTTTGTTATTGTTTTTTGCCATCCGCGTTTATGAGTAGTTCTCACTAAATTGTATTAACCAGACTATAACAGATTATGATTACACACAGTTTTGTATGTTGGCTAGTTATACTTCCGGATGGCAATGTTGTGAACTTCTTAGCAAAGTACATACTATCTATACTCCTCATTGTTACAATTTAGTAGGTTATGTCCATATTAGTTTTTTACAAATGTAGAAATCCCAGCAGTAAGCTACTCCTCTGGATTTCAACGGTTAACAATGGGAACGATCTATAGATAGTATGCAGATGACGTCACTCAGGCCTTTGTTATTGTTTTTGCCATCCGCGTTTGTGAGTTGTTCTCACTAAACTGTATTAACCAGACTATAAAAGTTCATGGTTACACAGAGTTTGTGTGTTGGTCCGTTATACTTCCGGATGGCAATGTTGTGAACTCCTTGGCCAAGCGCATTCTATCTATATTCATGTTTTCGTCCACCAATCACATGATTTGTTGTTGTTCAACGATTGGATATATCTTAACACATGTAAACACGTTGCTTTGTTTATGAAACTTGTAAACATACCCACATGTCAAGCTGAACAAAATGACCAATCGCGATGTTAGATATTTCAAAATCTGTGAACACTTTTCACTATAAGGGTCACTTTGAACACATTTAGCAATGTGACCAATGACCTTGAGCACATGGAAAGTTAATATAGATCGTGCCCATTCTTTATGTCAAGTGTGTACAAATTGTAGCATTTTTTGTGTCATTTTGAACCTCGGGTGGCAATGTTAGTGAGTCGTGCACATGTAATTCGTGAAAATTAAACCCCTGGCCATGCCTGTGGGCGAGTTCAATGATCGTAATCACAACAGAATTCAGTGTGAGTGTATTGTTAATGTAAAACATCCAATTGTTCACTCATGCCAGACCCTTCGTTTTTTATATATATCTACGTGTATCGTAAAGAAGAAATATCCCAAAATATGGTCTTTACAATACCAACAACAACAACAACAACAACAACAACAACAACAACAACAACAACAACAACAACAACAACAACAACAACAACAAATCTTCTTTACGTCACATAGAATTGAAGGTAGAGTGTTCGAGCCAATTTTCATTAAAATTCACCAGAAGGTTGTGAAGATATCCACGTCAACGCGTGCGCGCGGGCTGTGGAACGGACGATACGAAGACAACGCACAGGTAAAAATATATTGAGAGTTCGATGGTTTCAACGAGTGAACACAACTCACAAAATGGAACAATTCATTATAATAAAATCAAGCCACAACACGGAGATACCATTCTCGTATGGAAAGGTCTTTGTAATTCTTCTTCCTTGGCCACCATTCAAGGGACTGAATTTAGTAGACAATACATTCACTCAATTATCTGTCAGATAGACTGAAGTGAGAACTAATCACCCAACAGGCGGTCTATAAAAGGCTCCATACACGCACGGTTTTGATAGGCGTCCGAACCACGATCAGGCAAACCGGGGTGAAAACGCAATGTGTGTGGCCAAATACCTGGCCGATAAACCTAGGTACGGTCCATCGCTCGCAAAGCCCGCTTTGCTTAATATTTTTCGAGGCGATCGGCGATCGGGGGCGTGGCAGTATAAAAAATTGGACAATTTTTTTCGGATTTTCGTTGTTTTGACGTCAGATTCGTGATCAGCGTCGAATTTACAATAGGTTTGATACCAAGAACTATGTTTTTACTCCAAAAATTGATGAAATTAGAAATAAAATTTAATTAATATTGAGGTTAAGTGGCCGACAGAACAGTGCTCCTCCCTGTTTTGTGGTATGACTCTCGCTTCCAGATCGGAAGGTTCAGGTTTCGAGACCTGCTCTGCGTTGCGCAGAGTTGAGTCCTTGGAAAATGCTCTTTACTCACATTTTCTCACCGTACTCAGGTGTAAAATGAGTACATGGCCGTTCGTTGAATTTGTTAGGAAAAAATGTCACATCGCCTGACAGGCGTCATGTCTCGTCTTTCAAGTTTAATATTGCTGTTGCCTTGGGACCCCTTGTAAAGCGCTTTGAGCACGTGGATATTGCGCCAAATAAATGCTGTGTTATTATTTTTTTAAAATAATATTTTTATAAATGTTGCGCCAGGAAGAGGTAGATGGCAAAAGTTTCGTTCTTGATCATCGTAAAATTTATAAAGGATTTCATACAAAATAAAAAATAGTTTTCATAATTTTCAATGTAATGATATAATAATATACCAGTTCTTGTTTTTTTTTTTTTTCCTCCTCACCCGTTGACGCGACATGACGGTCGACCTTGACACAGACATTTGGGATTGGCAGATGCCAAAAAGCCTTGACTACGTGATGACAGGGGTGGGCATTGTAACCCTGAATTATACTCTACAAACAACGCGCCCCCCCCCCCCCCAAAAAAAAAGAGCTGTGTGCGTGTGTGTGGTGGCGGTGGTGGTTGGGGGGGGGGGGGGTGCGAATGCGAGTAGTCCCGAGGAGTACCCGTTTCACCTGCCACGGGAACACTGTCGATTTGTTTATAAATAATAATAATAATAATAATAATAATAATAATAATAATAATAATAATAATAATAATAATAATAATAATAATAATAATAATAATAATAATAATAATAATAATAATAATAATAATGACGATAAATAACAAATCTTTATTGTCCACAAAATTGAAAAATTTCCGTGGTCTACGTTGCTTTTAAACTTAAATCGGATTGCAAATGTATGGATGTTATGCGTATTGGAAAAATACTCACGACATCTCCATCGGGGTATAACATATTAACACACATAACTGCAAACGCGAACGTTCATTGTCTGATTGATATAACTTAGTGATAAGTTAATTATAAAATGCTGTCTAAAAGCAATAACAACGGGTTGACTAACGTCCAATTCATTCCTTCTATTGATGCTCTGTGTTAAATTAAAATACTCACAAAGTCCGCCAGCCAGAAATATCACTCCAGCCCAAAGATCTACACGGAATCTGATATATTTTAATGAGAACTAATCATAAAAATGGGTGTCTAAAAACAATAACAATGAGATGAGTGACGTCAATTTGGTTCCTTCTATAAATATCCAAGAACTTTACTCACTCCATCCGCTCTCTCCTCCTTCAATACATATGAATCTATTCTCTCATCACTTTTTTGTGCGGCTATGCATGTGATCTTGTGAAATGACACTCGCCTTTGGATCGGACGGTACTGGATTCGAGTCCCGCTCTGAGTGGCGCATAATTGAGTCCTTGGAAAAGGCTCTTTACTCGCATTCTCTCACCTTGTTCACTGTTAAAATGAGTACCTCGCTGTTTACAGCGTCGTCTCTGTCGGGAAACAATTGCAATATCGCTTAACAGTCATGTCTCGTCTAACATGTTTTTATGTTGGCCAAAGACCCTTATAAAGTGATTTGAGCACCTTTATTGAATATAGCGGTATATATAGCGCAAGTAAATTTTTCTCTCTTTCTCTCTCTCTCTCTCTCTCTCTCTCTCTCTCTCTCTCTCTCTCTCTCTCTCTCTCTTATAGCTATTGCTACATATGATGGGAATATCTTGGACGGTTATTGATGTTATCATCATCATCATTGCCTTTTTCACCCTGGGTCAGGGTATAGGCCACAGACAAACAGTTTCCATCCTTCTCTATCCTGAGCCAACTTTTTTATCTCATTCCAGGTCTTACCACTTCTCTGTATATCAGCTTCTTTAATTCTTCTCCATGTTCCTCGTGGCCTTCCCCTTGATCTTCTGCCCTGAGGGTTCCAGTCCAATACTTTCTTTGTTATAGTTGAGTCATTCTTTCTAAGCGTGTGTCCAATCCACCTCCATCGTCTTCTTCCTATATCCTCTCCCACTGGTTTCTGCTGTGTTCTTTTCCATACTTCTTCATGTTATGAGTTTAGGTAAAATGCTCACAACATCCACCAGTCGGAAATAACGTACCGTCACACAAAACTACAAGTAACCTTGAACGTTAAAAGTCTGATTGATATAATTTAGTGAGAACTAATTACCAAAATGACTGCCTTAATACAATAACAAAGAGTGGAATGATGTCAATTTCGTTCCTTCAACAGTCTAATTGATATAATTTAGTGAGAAGTAATCACTATTGTGCGCAAGACGAAAGATAGAATAACAGACAGTAACTGGGATCGTAGCCTCACTATTAATTAAAATTTATTTCTAATTTCACCAATTTTTGGAGTAACACACAGTTCTAGTATCAAACCTATTGTAAATTGACGCTGATCACGAATCCGACGTGAAAACAGCGAAAATCCGAAAAAAATTGTCCACCTTTTTTATACTGCCACGCCCCCGATCGCCGATCGCCTCAAAAAAATATCTCCCCGTATGTGGGCAAAAATCATCTGCGATAAACGCAGGGATCGGGTCACAGCGATAGGTCATCCGTCCCGCTATCAGCGGATGTCGGCGTCTATGGGGGGCTTAAACAATAACAAAGAGTCGAGTAACGCCATCTCCGTTCTTTCTTAATGAATGGACTTGGCCATGCTGTCCATGAGCCGGAGTGGGCGTGACTTTTTCTAAATGATTCAGAATAACACTGATAAAGATGGAACGAAATTGACATCACTCAGCTGTTTGTTATTTATTTTTAGACAGCCAATCTCACTAAATTCTGTCAATCAGACTATAGATAGTTCGAAGATGACGTCACTCAGGTCTTTGTTATTGTTTTTTGCCATCCGCGTTTATGAGTAATGCTCACTGAAATGTATTAACCTGACTATAAACGTTCATGGATACACACAGTTTTGTGTGTTGGTCCGTTATAC
>NC_088360.1:136318885-136403885 GCF_034508935.2 Berghia stephanieae | reverse complement strand
CCTTATTAATCAATGTTTAAATTTTATCATTATTTAATCTGCCCTCAAACACACTATCTATGCTCAAGTAATACTTGAAAACTTGGAAATTTGACCTTTCCCCTGGAAAATCGACCTTTCCCCCGCCTGCGACTGTTTGCCATCTTTCAATGACATTTGTCACAATTTTATGATAATGATATCAGCCGTTCTCTCTCTCTCTCTCTCTCTCTCTCTCTCTCTCTCTCTCCGTGTCTCATTCTCTCTCTGTCTCTATCATACATACACATTCTCTCTCTAACACACACACACACACACACACATTCTCTCTCTCTATCTCTCTTACACACACATTCGCACAGTCTCTCTTTCTCTCTCTCTCTCTCTCTCTCTCTCACATACACACATACACACACACACACACACACACACTCTCTCTCTCTCTCTCTCTCTCTCTCTCTCCCCTATCTCTCTCTCTCTCTCTCTTGCTCTTTCTCTATCCTCTCTCTCTCTCACCCTCATCTGCGTGGAGCTCCTGGCCTCCCATTTTGGGTAGGGAGGCACTTACTGTGTCTTCTTTTATATACCTATATCTGTTTTCCAATTTACATGGTTTGTCCTGGCCCTGGGTGGATACCTTGGCAGTGAGGGAAACAGTCGAATGGATAGTTAGTGTTTTGGCTTAGATTGTATTTTTTTTGTCTTGTAAATCATCTCTCTGTTATGCATTGTATTATTTTGTTTTGTTTTACATATATTATGTTTTGATATTTTGATATTATGACTCAAACATTTGAGTGTGTTCCTCTTAGTGGGGAGATGTTTTTTTTTTGTCATGACGAGACTTATAGGGGATCTCACACTATGTACACTGATAGAATGCTCTTGGAATCTACATCTGTTCCTTGTTTGAACTAATTCCCCTTTGTCTTATTTTTTACACTAATTGTACACTATGTACACTGATAGAATGCTCTTGGAATCTACATCTGTTCCTTGTTTGAACTAATTCCCCTTTGTCTTATTTTTTATTGGGTGCTTTAATCATAATTCTAGAACTTTTTTACCATCCCATTTTCTTTCTTTATACTGGCGAAGAAATGACTTAAATGTGTCACAAGGGCCTTAAAACCCTTAAAAACTAAAACAAAAAACATCCTCCTTCTCTCTCTTTCTTGCTCTTTCTCTATTCCCCTCTCTCTCTCTCTCTCTCTCTCTCTCTCTCTCTCTCTCTCTCTCTCTCTCTCTCTCCTTCTCTATCTCTTGCTCTCTTTCTTCTCTCTCCCTTTCTCACGCACTCCCCCCCCCTCTCTCTCTCCCTCCCTCCCTCTTTCTCTCTCTCTCTCTCTCTCTCTCTCTCTCTCTCTCTCTCGTACAAATTAAACAGGCATTCCTTTCTCTTACCTTTTTACTCAAAAGCAGTCACAAAAACTCAAATTTTGCGTCTCATCCATTTAAACCAGAGGCTTCCAGACACTCCAAAGGAGAGTGGCACACCACAAAGTCGCAATGGACTCATCTTACACATTAAATTGTTTTCTCTTCACAGGGTTTAGCCTTCACCAATACATCTCCTTTAATGGTGCCGACCAGAGGAAAGAAGGTAATTATTGATTGTACCAGATCTGCCTACTTGAAAATTTAAATAAAAAATCGTAATTTTTAGGATATAAAAATAATAGTCGCTCTAGTTAACTTTATAGATCAACAATTTACCCTCACAAAGAGTAAATATTTCATGAATTAGGATTGCTCATGAAGTTCTGAAATTGGTGCCCAAATTTCGTAATTTTACGACATTTTCATAGCAGAAGGCAGGTCTTTTATGCCATGCATATTTGTATCTGACATATTATTCGGTAAGATTGAATGTGTGCATCTTTGTTTTTGAAAATATAAGTTTGGTGTACAGAACTTAAATCAACGAAATATTCAAAAGGAAACAATACAGGTAGAAATTGCAGACATTTCCTGTTGTGAGAATTAGAAATTGTTTGATGATTTTATTTGGTGTTGCTAAAGGTTTACTGGGGTCTTTATCGGGGTTCAGTTGTTTGTCCATTTTGTGTTTGTGTTTGTTTTTTTTTTTTTTTTTTTTTTTTTTTTTTTTTGTGGTCCAAGGAAGGTAGGTAATTAGTTTTCGTAGTTAAATTAATTCTCCCTAACAGATGACATATAATATCTAAGTTCTCATATCTAAGTTATTGTGTATTGATTACTCATGTTTGTTGTTATTTTAACTGCCAGAACTACTTGATATTTGACCAATGTGGAATATATTGATGAAACATGAAGAGAGATATAACACATTAACAAATAGAGATACAACACATCAACAAACTAAGATACAACACATTAACAAACTGAGATACAACACATTAACAAAGAGAGATACAACACATCAACAAACTAAGATACAACACATTAACAAACTGAGATACAACACATTAACAAAGAGAGATACAACACATCAACAAACTGAGATACAACACATTAACAAACTGATATATAATACATCAACAAACTGAGGTACATTTGTTGATTAAATTGAAGCTTCCATTACCTGTTGTAATCAGAAGGAAAGAGGGAAAGGTTTTAGCCACTCCCGAGTTCAGTCCAGATTTTTCTAATCACTTTGTCTATTCAGCTTTAATTGGTTAGACGGGTCTCATACATCTGGTGAAAAGTACATTTTGCAACATCAGACTATTTCCTATCCAAAGGTTAGATAGCACTTGTTATTATCCACTGAAACGTAAAGTCTGGTTTTAACTCACTCAACCCTATCACCGACTATATCCGTAGTTTACCCGAGTTACTTTCACCCCATGCCTATTTATTACATTTATCTGACAAATTGTAGGCGCAGTATCAAAGCTAATATTTTTAATTTTTACACGTTAATATAGTTGAATAAAACTATTCTATGCACATGCTCATTTTTAATACATTCCCCCCCCCCCCCCATTTTTATAAGTAGCAAAAATCTCTAGGAAAGGCCTTATAGCTCTGAAGGACTATTCCACAAATATATTCATTTCTCTTGTTTCTCTTATTATTATTCTGGATGGGGATCCTGACCTCCCATAGTGGGCAGGGAGGTACATTCTGTGTCTTCTATCCCCCCAAACCCGTTTTCCAATTGTTACCTGTCATTGTCTTGGAATGAGATTACTTAGTTTTGTCCTGATCCTTGCCGGAGTTCCTTGGCTGTGAGGGAAACAGTCGAATGTATAGTTATAGTTTTGGGAGATGATATTTTTTTCCTTGTAAATCATCTCTCTGTTATGCATTGTATTATGTTTAGTTTACATATTATATTATATGATTGGTAAACATTTGAGTGTATTCCTCTTAGTTGGGACCTGTGCTTGTGTCTGGATGAGACTTTTAGGTGATCTCAAACTAAGTACTTTGACGGTGTGCTCTTGGAATCTACATCTGTTCCCTATTTGAACCAGTTCCCCTTTGTCTTACCTTTTCTTTTGTGCTTTAATTGTAATTCTAGAACTTTTTACTATCCCATTTTCTTCCTTTTTACTGGCGCTGATATGACCTTAATGTGTTGCAAGCGCCGTAAAACCCTTAAAAACAAACAAACAAACATCTTATTTATTATATTATTATATTATTATTATTATTATTATTATTATTATTATTATTATTATTATTATTATTATTATTATTATTATTATTATTATTATTATTATTATTATTTTATTGTTGGTGTTTGTTGGTGTTTTTGTTTTTTTGCCATAAATTACTAAAAATGTTATTCCTTTATCAATTGTAAATGTTAAAATAATTTGTTCAGAGAGATGTTATGGTTATCGGCCAATGGTCTAAAATAAGCTCTTCAACTCAACTCTTATTCTTTCCCTAGAATATATTGGGGACCAATCCAATAGCCTGCGCCGCCCCAGGCAACAATGGAGACGAATTTGTGTTGGACATGGCAACGACATCCGTGGCTTTGGGAAAGGTAATCAAATTGGGAAATGTTAGAGTATTACAAGGGAGAAGAATAATGGAAAAGTGTTAATAATAATGATGATGATGATGATGATGATGATGATGATGATGATGATGATGATGATGAAGATGATGATGATGAAGATGATGATGATGATGATGATGATGATGATGATGATGATGATGATGATGATGATGATGATGATGATTATGCTAATGGTGATGATTATGCTAATGGTGATGATTATGATGATTATGATGATGATGATGATTATGATGATGATGATGATGATGATGATTATGATGATGATGATGATGATGATTATGATAATGATGATGATGATGATGATGTTGATGATGATGATGATGCTAATAATAATAATAATAATAATAATAATAATAATAATAATAATAATAATAATAATAATAATAATGATAATAGTAATAATACTAATAATAATAATAATAATAATAATGATAATAATAATAATAATAATAATAATAATAATAATAATAATAATAATAAAAATAATAATAACAATAATAATAATACATTGTATTTGTATAAGAAGTAATCTTCTATGATTTGAATGACTATATGATCATGTAAAACAACCTTAACTCACTTATTTTTTTATTAATTGGTAGATACCGCAGAAAGAGGTTGAAAGTAATAGAATGGAGTTAAGATAATCTGAGAGCTTGTGGTATTTGACCTGCAGGAATGTACTTAGCATAGACTAGCTTTGTATTAAAAAAATAAGTACTAAACAAAAATGAATATAAAAGCTTCAAAAAAAGAACAAAATACCAAACACAGAACATTTCGGGCTCAAAACCGTTCTTTAGCCAACAACAAAATAACAATACATTCCTAAAAAGGCAGTTTGACAACAAATATTCGGTACATCCCTTCTGTATAAAATTCTTGGCTCTTTCGTAATTTATTTATGTTTTCATTGTTTTTTGTTGTTGGCTGAAGAAGAGTTTTGAGCCCGAAATGTTATGTGTTTGGTATTTTGTTCTTTTTTTTTCTTTTTTTTTTTCTTTTTTTTTTTAAAGCTGTTGAAGTCATTTTTGTTCATTACTTTTTACAGTTCACAGCTTCTAGCAGCTTACTTCGTATTCAGAGGGTAGCAAGCAACAATCCCTGTTGGATTCAAACTACAGAATCTGGGATAAACTCCCAACTCCATAGATTTTGTAGTTAGGAAATTTTTTTTTTTTTTTTTCCAATTCTGTCAATTAGATGTAATGTTTATTTTAATTGATGCCGTATATTTCTCTCTCTCTTCATGTTCCACACACAATTTTTGACTTCAGATAGAGTTGAGTGAAAGAAAAGGATTGGACATTCCAGAAGGCTGGGCGTGTGACAGCACAGGAAGGGTAAGGAATAAATTCGACGTGTACAAATTTGCAGGTCTGATAACCATAATTGTTATGGCCTGGGCTCATTGGTGCAAAAATATTCTCCATTACAACAATGTTAAAACAAGCTCATAATTGCCTTCGTATATCAGACCTGCAAATACGTTCATGTTGGATATATTATCTACATCGTCAACATAAAAAATCAAAGACAATTAAAATGAATAAATTAAATTATAAAAAGAAATACACTGGAAAATGTTTGAAAAGAGTTGGTTCACTAATAGAATATCATAGGAGTGGTGGTTGAGTAGTCCTTAACAAAAGGTCAATTTTCGACGACTCCCACTTTCTGTCACATCATTAAATTTCACGGGAAAAATGGAAGACATTGTCTAAAGTTGGTGCAAGGCAAATTGTCATTAAAAAGCATTCATCATTTAGAGGAGTTTGTTTATTTCAGCATAAATTATACGGTGCAGTACAAGGGATATTATTATTATGAAATTGATTAGTGGTTTGACTGGCATTATACTGACAATGACGAAGATGTCCTAATCAAAGGTCTCAATTTTCCGTTATATTGTGGAAATCTTTACCCCCCCCCCCCCCCCCCCCCTTCTCAACCTCTGATGTTTTGTAATAATTTGGTGTGTCTTTTTATTTTACATCTTTTTCAAACTTTATGTAAACAGTGTGAATAAATAGGGTTTCCATTTGTTGAAGTTTTTGGACGAGGTTTGTTATAACAACTGTGCAGTTTGTGCAGTGAGTAAAGTTCCTCATGTTTCAAAATTTTGAGTTGATGCCTATGCCTAATAGGATATGAAAACATTTTAAAAAGGTCTTTGTGGCAGCGTGGCTCAGCATTACGGTCTTTGCTTCGTACCCAAAAGGTAACGAGTTCGATAACCCGCCGCTGCGTTGTGTGGCCTTGAGCAAGTCACCTAGCCCTAGCTCACTTTGCGGCGCTGCACTGCGGCTGACGCCTGGGTTATTCCAGTCTTCCCTTGGAATAGACCCTAAAGACAAATTTCCCCTCGGGGATGAATAAAGGGAATTTTATTTATTTTATTTTATTTATTTATTTATGTTTTGATGCTATGAAAATACAATGAGAGGCTGCATTCTATTACACGACTAATCCATGAACAAATACAATGAATGTATTCAATTCCATTCTATTACACGGTTAATCCATGAACAAATAATACAATCAATGTATTCAATTCCATTCTATTACACGGTTAATCCATGCCCAAATACAATCAATGTATTCAATTCCATTCTATTACACGTAATCATGCCCAATACATCATGTATTCAATTCCATTCTATTACACGACTAATCCATGAACAAATACAATCAATGTATTCAATTCCATTCTATTACACGGTTAATCCATGCCCAAATACAATCAATGTATTCAATTCCATTCTATTACACAACTAATCCATGAACAAATACAATCAATGTATTCAATTGTTTTTCTTTATCAGACAACGACAAATCCATCTAAAGCTGAGGGCTTGATGCCATTGGGTGGAACAGAACAATGTAGTACGTTGTGGGTTTTATTTACTTCTGCCACATGGTATAATATTTTCAGTTTGTATTAATACTTAAAGTTATGGCAAAATGTAACACAATAGATATTTAATACTTTCCTGGGTCACCTGGAACAACTAATTTGTCTAAGACGTCTAACTTCTACGTCATGGCACAAGACTGAAGGGCTAGAGGTCAGGTGGTTGCTGGATAAGTAAGTAAGTAAGTGGATATAAGTCATTAGTATGTAGGTAGAATTTTTTTTTATTACAAAATGTAAACATAAATTTAAAGATCATATTTCCCTAGAATTTATTTTGATTAACATTGACTGATTGATTGATTGATTGAATAATTGATTGATTGATTCATTTATTTATTGATTCGTAAATTCCTATTTTCATTCATTTATCCATTCACTTCAAGTTTCATTCATTCATTCATTCATTCATTCATTCATTCATTCATTCAGTTATTCATTCATATCACAAGACCACATAGCCGCATATTTAGATGGGGAGTCCCAACAGATCAAGTTGGTTGAGCACTCACCTCACACACAAAGGAACAAAGATCAATTCTTACTTATTTACTTATCCGAACCAGTGACCACCCGAGCTCTAGCCCTTCGGTCTTGTGACATGACGTAGAAGTTAGATGTCTTTTGTAGTTGTTCCAGGTGACTATAAAGTGTGTTACTGATGCTTGGATTTGGTGGGAGGAATGTGCATCTCAGGTCTTCAAGAGGTTGACATTCAAGCAAGTGGTGTGTTACTGTTTCATTGGGGTGTTGACATAGGGGGCAGGAAGGGGATGTGTCTTTTGTAATTTTGCTTAAATGGTTGTTGAGCGGTATGTGTTGTGTTCTTAGTTGAAAAATGATGCTTTGCTGGTGTCTTCTGAGCTTATTTAGGCAATCAGTCTTTACAGGAGTGGTCATATGGGAAAACACATCTACCCGTGGTGCTCATTGCCCAACTGTTCATCCATTCTTCTCTCTTATTTGTTTTGATTATTTGTTTCGCTGTGTCTAAGGATACTGGAATTGATGCTTGTAAAAGTGTTGATCCGAGTCTGGCTAGTCTGTCTGCATTGTCATTTCCTGGTATATTTGAATGTCCCGGTATCCACTGGAGAGATAAGTCTACTCTGTGTGTTGTTAGGAATTCATCTAGTTGAGATCTTAAACTATTGAACGTTGAGGAGAGTTTATCTAACTCGAGAGCTTGGAGAACCGATTTGGAGTCTGTGAAGATGACAGTGTTTTGAAGTTTTGAAGGGTTTAGCTGGAAAACAGAAGAGAGGTGTCGCAGTGAGGCTTCTATTGCAACTGCCTCTGCCTTGTAGTTTGAGCAGGAGCTTCCGCAAGAATTGTGGATTTTATCACAGGTTTTATCTGGGTATTTTACTACAAACCCATACCCAGCATTTTTAGTTCCTTTGTGGGCAGATCCATCTGTGTAAACATGTATCCAGTTGTCTGGGTATTCTTGTATTGTCTTCATTGCTAATGTTTGTATATCTGACTTGTTTTTATTTCTTGTTGTTTCTTCTATGAGGTTAGTCTTTATTTTTGGAAGTTTTAGTTCGGCGTATGGAGGTTTTTGACTGATTAAAATAGATTTTTCTCTGTTTTCTGGTAGTCTGTGTCTTTCATTCAAGTTGTTAGCAATGTGTAGCAGGGATTTTTGTTTTAATCTTGTTCTTGGTTTCCATTTCTCTGCCAGAATTCTGTTTGGATGGTTTTCCTCTTTTCGTTTGTATCTTTCAACCATTTCAAGCACTGCTGATTCTCTGCGAAGTCCAAGTGGTTCCACATTAGTATGTATTTCACATGCTGCTGTGGGTGTCTATCTCAGGGCACCGGAGATGAAGCGAAGGGCTTGGTTTTGTACTCTGTCCAAGGTTTTGTGTGTGTTTTTACTACCTACATTTTGGAGGGCTAAATTGTAGTCCATGACGGAACGCACATAGCCTAAATAGAGTTGTCGAAGCGAGTTTTTGTCTGCTCCCCAATTAGTACTGGCTAGTCGTTTTAGTAACTGGAGTCTCTTTGTGGCTTTGATTTTTACATTCTGAGTGTGTTTGTTCAGAGATAGTTGTCTGTCTAACTGTATGCCCAAATATGTGGGGTTTTCTTCCTTCGCGAGTCGATGGCCTTGGATGGAGAGTGTTATTTCTTTTTTGGAAACAGGATGACTCTTAGTAAATATAGAGTAGACTGTTTTATTGCAATTAACTTTTAATTTCCATTTATCACAGAAGGTGTTTAAGCTTTCTAAATCTTCATTTATTCTATTGGAGGCTATTGGTAGGTGCTTCGTAGTATACCACATAACTAAATCGTCAGCATATAGGGCCTTTTCTGTCTGTAATACTTCTGGTATATCATTTATAAAAATAAGAAAGAGAGTACAGCTGAGGCAGGATCCTTGTGGGAGACCTTCCTCTAATACTTCTCTGTTTGACAGTCCGTTATTAATTTTTGTTTGGATTGTTCTGTTACTGAGAAATTGTTTAATCCAGAAGTAGAGATTTCCATCAATTCCGTAGTCCATCATTTTTGATAACAACCCTTTCCTCCATACTTTGTCATAGGCTTGTTGGAGATCAACAAAAACCGCGACTGTATGTTTTCCATCTTGAAAGCCATCAATTATTTTTTGACTTAATCTAAACAATTGATCTTCTGTTCTTTGCCCTATCCTAAAGCCTGCCTGATATTTATTTAGTAGGCCACATGTCTCCAGCCACCAGTATAATCGGTTATTTACCATTCTCTCAGCGATCTTTCCAACACATGAGGTGAGAGATATTGGTCGGTAACTTTTCGTTTCGTCGGGTGGTTTATCTTTCTTTAAGATTGGAATTATAATAGCATTTTTCCATCCCCTTGGTACTATTCCTGTCTCCCATGTTAGATTTATAAGTTTGAGAAGCATCTGTTTACCTCTCACGCTAAGATGCAAGAGCATTTCATTGTGTATCTTATCTGGTCCAGGGGATTTCCTTAACTTGAGTTTTTTCATAGCTCTGTGAAGTTCTGACATGGTAAAGCCCTCTTTGAACAGGTATGAGATAGCTTTTGGGGCCTTTTCTTGATGTTTAAGGTCTTTAATCAATTTTTTGTCCTTTCCACTTCTTTTTGATGCCTTGTTTACTGAAGCAAAATGTTTGTTGAAGATCATGCCTTTTTTTTGGTCATCTACGATTGTTCCTTCTGTAGTTTTCATGGGCTTTGGGTTGGTTTTCGGGGTTTCATTGTTAAGATTATTAAGTAAGGCCCATGCTTTTTTCCCATTTTGATTGAGGTCAATATTAGCGCATGTGTCTGCCCATTTCTTTCTTTTAGCTTTGTTAATAGTTCTTTTGACAATTGCCGATGCTTTATTGTACTCAATCTTGTTTTTAATGGTTTTATTTTCCTCTAAGTTTTTCCTTGTTTCCTTTCTTGCATTTACTGCTTTTTCAATTTCTTTGCTCCAGAAGGGTTTGTAATTCTGTCGACTACCTCTTGGAATTCCTGCTTTTGCAGCTGCAAGAATGGCTTTGGTGAGGGCTTCGTTTAAATGTTCTACACTTGATGTATCTGTAATTTTTGGAAGCTGGTCATCTAATGTTGCTGTGAAAACATCCCAGTTTGCTTTCTTGAAATTCCATTTGGATTTCTGCTCAAATGTTTTCTTCTGTGTTTGAACTGTTATTTGTGTTAAAATTGATTTATGGTCCCTGCCTATTTCATCCAGAACTTTAATGTGACAAGAATTCAGAAGGTCAGAGGAGATGATGGTTAGATCGGGATGACTCAGGGATATATGAGCTCTGTGAAGAAGGGTGGGGACTGAGTCTGCATTTTGTAAAATGGTGAGGTTGGTTGTATTGCAAAGCTTTTCTAGTTCTTTTCCTGTGTTGTTTAAATTTTTGTATCCCCATAGTGGAGAGTGGCCATTGAAGTCACCAGCATTTATTGTGTTGTTGTATTGGGAACTGTTTAGATCTGTTAGGTTTATAGTACACCGTGGAGGGTTGTAAATGTTGTAAATGGTAAATTTCTTATTTAGGTGCCATAAGGTGACTTTCTGTACATCGGTTGAGTTCTGTGATGGTTTAGAAGTAACATCTCCCGTGATGTCATTTCTTATATAAGTAATAACACCACGGCAGTCGTCACATTTGCAGGTATAGTATGTATAACCAGCAATATATGGATCGCTATTTTTATACAGGGCTTCCTGAAGTAAAGCAATGTGAACTTCCTTTTCATTTAATAATTTCTTTAGCTCTGTCTTTTTATTCCTGATTCCACAAATGTTAATTTGTAAATATTCAAATGTTTGTGGAATTTATTTGTCCCAGTAGCTGACTTTTTGCGCAGATCAGCCTGGGTACTCACTGTCTGGCGCGGACCTTTTCCGAGGCGACGTCCGAGCTCGTATTCTTTCCTTTTGTTTGTCATGGCATGCTGGGGAGTCTGGTCTGTCTTCCCAACCTAACCTGTATTCCTTGTCAGCTGCATAACATCAGGAGTTGAGCTGCAGATGCATGTTCCTCATATAATTAATTTTTTATAGGGTTTAGTCAAGTAGCCTTCATTTTGTCTTCCCACAGTCTCTTTCATGATTGACGGTCGCCCATTCCCCGCCACCTACTGTTTCCTGGCTTGCAGTTATCAATTTCAGTTATTCTTTCTGCTTAAAGGGCCATATTTCATAAACAGAGGATCGTCACGTCCTGGGTCATTTGTGTCGATGAGAGATTCTGTGGGCCTTAAACAAAGGGATACCAGCCCTTTCCCCAAAAATCTCAATTTTTTAAGAAGGATACATGATTACAATCAATCACAGATAGTCATGCAGAAGACATAGGCCACAGGCCGACCAAAGAGGGAGTATAGAAGTGTTAAAGTTACAGCACTAGGAAACAAGTATGAGCTATAGGGGTAGATTAAGAAAAGTAAGGACATACAGAGGACACCACACTACAGAATGAGTGTGAGGTGGGTGGGTGAGGAGCAGAGCGTGTACCACTCATCAGTGGGTTCTGTCTCCTGCACCTTAAGAGGAAGGGGTCCCACCTACTCCCTAGCCCGGTTATACCGCCGGGGACTCGGTCGCGCCCATAACAAACTCAGTAGAAACGGGAACACCACGGGAAGGTGCTGTTATGGACACAATAATGCATGAGAGGCCATATGCAATAATCTCTGTCAGACAGGATTACGCGGCAATCAACGCACCTGGAAATGAGAGGTGTTGGGTTCGAAATGCACATCAATTTCCTTTCAGCAAGCGGGACGTCCGGCCCAGACCTTGCAGCTCCCCAGATCAATTCTTAAAATTGCAACATTTGATTCTCTTAAAATTATCATGTCAACTATGTCTTGTAAAGGACGATTGAATACGTTTGGTAGAGATTGGCGCTCTGTAAATTTTATTTATTTATTTATTAATTGATTAATTTAAAAAAATAGTATTTCATTCATTTATTAAATGATTAATAAATAAATAAATTAATAAATAGATAAATAAATAAATAAATTAATTGATTTACGTATACATAAAACGCACCATGTATATTGAATAAGTATAGTGAGATCAGGTGTTTGTAATTAGATTGAGGTTTCCACGTAAATGAGGTTTCTGATAGTAGTAGTAGTAGGAGGAGGCTACACACCTTTCTTTAGAACAATTCACTGAAATGTCCATATTAGGTTTTTGGTCAAATATTAGTTTTTCTTCTTATTTTTAAAATGTGAATTGGTCATGTTTGCAGGTGGTTACAAAGGCTACGGATTAGCCATGATGGTTGAGGTGTTTTGTGGCCTCTTAGCAGGAGCTGATTATGGCAACCATATACGGCGATGGAAAACAACAGAAAAAGAAGCCAATTTGGTAGTGTAAAATATCTTAATTTTCAAAATTGAGTTTATATATATGAATATCACAAGTATATGTATATAATTTACAAGAATAGTTGTCTGTTCAATGAACGTGATGAACAGTTGATCAATTCAAAATCTATGATTCAAGTGTGGAATAAAATTTGAAGTCAATTTCTATTGTCTCAAAAGACAAGAACATTTTCAACGTTGTAAGAGAACTCCACAGAGCTTTTTACAAGGGCACAGAGAGAAATTTTCTGCAATTGATATCTTATATATTTAGCTCACTTATTGCAGAATTGTTATTTTTTCATAATTTTAACAGTGGAAGATTATTGATATAAATTTAAAGAAATTTTGTTCAAAATAACGAGAGGAACCTCCTGCTGTTATCTTATTCAATTCAAGTACACCCCACCTCATAGTCATACTCGCTAACCACAAGGTTGACCCACAACCCATGTGCTAAAAATGAAGGCGTCTGTTTATCATGGAATTTGACGAAACAAATTTGATTTTTCGATAAAATCATCACAATGTTTAATCAATTTCATTATACTTGTGAACCATCTTTATGTCAATTGTAAACTCCACGTGTAAGAATTGTATGGGCAATTCATAAGAGTAAGCGAGTGCTTAAGAGCCCATACAATGCTTATGAATTTGTAAACATTGTATGGGCTCTTCTTTCTAATTTTTATTTAAATCTTCATGACTTTCATCCTAACCAGGGCCAGTGTTTTGTTGCTGTTGACCCCGAAGCCTTTGCCCCTGGTTTTACTGACAGACTGACAGAATTAAATACAACACTGCGCAATAGCGAGCTTGTAAGTAATTCCTTTTCAAGCTGAAATAGCACTT
Organism: Berghia stephanieae; assembly: GCF_034508935.2. NCBI lineage: Eukaryota > Metazoa > Mollusca > Gastropoda > Nudibranchia > Aeolidiidae > Berghia > Berghia stephanieae. The sequence continues at coordinate 136,390,272 of NC_088360.1, read as the reverse complement.
CAGACTTTTAAATAATAAAAGAATACATTTCACTAAAGTCTAACCTTATAAAAGTGATACTAAGCTACTAGAAACTATGGACTGTAAAACGTAATAAACAAAAATGAATATAACAACTTCAGAAGAGAACAAAATACGACACACAGAATGTTTTGAAGAAGGGTTTTGAGTCCAAAATGTTCTGTGTTTGGTATTTTATTCTTTTTTTTTTTTAAAGCTGTTATATCCATATATATAATATATTATATATATATTTATATATATATATATTATATATATATATATATATATATATATATAATATATATATATATATATATATATTTTAGTTATTAATTTTTACAGTCTTATTAAAGATTTTCATGATTATGCGTTAACTTTTTTGCATTATTTTATTTCTCTTGGTGGACAACGCACCCACTTATAATTATACTACTACTAATAATAATGATAATGGTAATAATAAGGATGATGATAATAATAATAATAATAATAATAATAATAATAATAATAATAATAATAATAATAATAATAATAATAATAATAATAATAATAATAATAATAAAATAACAATAATAATAATAATATTAAGCATAATAATAATAACAGTGATAATAATAATAATAATAATAATAATAATAATAATAATAATAATAATAATAATAATAATAATAATGATAATAATAATGATAATAATAATGATAATAATATAATAATAATGATAATAATAATGATAATAATAATGATAATAATAATAATAATAATAATAATAATAATAATAATAATAATAATAATAATAATAATAATAATAATAATAATAATAATAATAATAATTCACAATATAATATAAACAGAGTAACCACCCTCATTATTTCAGATTCTTCAATGGGTTTTCATACATTGACACATGTATTTAGTGTACATATGAATTGGAAAATGAAATATCAATTTGAAATTGAATTCATAGCCAACTAGATTGTATTTGATTTTCATTTCTTCTCTTTCGTTCCAAGGCTGAAGGTGAGACAGAAGTCCTTGTAGCAGGCGATCCAGAAAAGAAACACCAGAACTTGTGTGATTCTTTAGGGGGAATCCCTTACCACGCAAACCAGATCACGTTTATGGTTAGTTTGTATCATAGCATCAATCTCTCTCTCTCTCTCTCTCTGTCTCTCTCTCTCTCTCTCTCTCTCTCTCTCTCTCTCTCTCTCTCTCTCTCTCTCTCTCTCTCTTTCTCTCTTTCTCTCTCTTTCTCTCTTTCTCTCTCTTTCTCTCTCTCTCTCTCTCTCTCTCACACACACACACACAAACACAAACACTAAACATGAGAGAATTGTTTATCGTTAAAAACTTCATAATGCGCATAATATTTTGTTTTCATTTTGGAGTAGAAAGTAGAGAGCAGAGGCTGAGAGGTCTCTTACTGTGTCTTCTATATCCCTGTACATGTGAGATTACCTGGTTTTGTCCTTTCCTTTGTCGGAGTCCTTGGCTGGGAGGGAAACAGTCAAATGTATAGTTATAGTTTTGGGAGATGATAGTTTTTCCTTGTAAATTATTTCTCTGTTGTTATATTGTTATTGTTATATTTGTTGTTTTGAATGTTTAATGTAAACATTTGAGTGTGTTCCTCTAAGTGGGATCCTGTGCCTGTGGCTTGATGAAATTTTTATGTTCTCAAATTATGCACAATGATAGTATGCTCTTGGAATCTAAGTCTATTCCCTATTTGTACCATTCCTCTTTGTCTCACTTTTCTTGTGAGCTTTTAGTTGTAAATCTAGAATTTTTTTACTATCCCATTTTTTTCCCTTGTTCCTGGCGCTGAAATGACCTTAATGTGTTGCAACCACCGTAAAACCCTTAAAAAAAAAGAAACAAGAGGAAAGTGTTGGATGTGAGTGCGGGTAGGGCTTGTTTGATTCTTTTAAAATAAATATTTGACCTTCATGTCTGGGTTTTCTCTTTTTAGTCTAGTCTTTAAAACAATCACAGTTGGGTTCAGGTTTGTGCAAAGCAAAATTATTCAAATTCTAAAATAATTTTTCTTTTTTTTTCTTCCAGAACAATCTTGCGTCAGAACTCGGTACACTCCCACCAAAACTTCTGGAGAAGACCAAGTAAAAGAAATAAGAGTGCTCAAATCATGTTACTTTTCAATTGAATTTTCGTTGAAAAAGTTTTATAAATATCAGTTAAAATAAAAAGTGAAAGGATCTTTGACGGACTCTATAGAAGGAACAAAATTGCTCTTTGTTATTGTGTTTCTAGCCAGTAATTGTTATGAGTAGTTATCTCCAAATTTCAATGCACAGCATCAATAGGGGGTTGTCATACATTGACATCTTCAAGAAAGAGGTCATGAAAGCAATGTTGTCCGATTGATGATTCAAGCAAATTTTGCTGCTCGAAGCTTGAAGAAACGAATAACAATAGACAAATGGAATGGAAACTTCAGTTTAGTTAACAAAGACAGATAAAGTGGACCTCTTGGGTTTTCCCTTTGTTAACAAAATATGATGATTGAAATGCTAAAGACAAATCATTCGTCTTTAATATTTCATTCATCATGTTTTATTGACAAAGGGGAAACCTGAAACGTCCACTTTATCTGTCTTTGGTAATTAAATTACAGCTTTCATTCTATTTGACGATTGTTATTGATTGACGATTCAAACAACTACATTGAATGGATTGCTTGATATTATGATATATTCTACTCTAAGTGCCAAGGCTATTTTTGTACTATGTATTTAATGTTTTTTACACCGTTGATTGGCTTTTTTATCGCTGTATCAACCATATATATATATATATATGTTTCATCATTTGAACACCTTAATCAGATAATATTCTTCCTCTTCTTCTGTGTTTGGGCAGCCAATGCCATCATACTGGCAACAAGTGCTACGTCATATTAAATGTGCTCCGAGCTGCTAGGATTTGTTCATGACTTGGTGCTGTCACTATTTCTTCTGGCAGATTGTTCCATTCCTTTGTGGTTCGCAGGAAGCAGATTGTTCCATTCCTTTGTGGTTCGCAGGAAAAAGTTTGATATGTTGTGTTTGATCTGTTGATTGTGTATGTCAAGGAGTGAGTGGTACAGGTGCTAATATCTGCGTGTCGACAGTTGTGGATTGGTGTTTGTTGAAATGTTAACTTCTACATGTTCAAGTCTCTGTAAATATATCTCAAAATAGTATACATCTAATCAGTGGTTACCATTGTGTGTGTTTTCAGCTTGGTATTAGAGATAAAGGATTTTCCACTTGGATAATTTGGGTGGTTCCTGCTTTTCCAGGAATGCTTTAGCAGTTTGGAATCCTGTGTCATTCTTAAAGATTTGTTCCTGGGTGGGGTTCCTGACCTCCATGGTGGGCACGGAGGTACTTACTGTGTCTTCTATCCCCCTATATCTGTTTTCCAACTAGCTTTCTGTCTTTGTCTTGGAATGAGATTACTTGGTTTTGTCCTAGCCCTGACCGGATACCCTTGTTGAGAGGGAAACTTTCAAATGTATAGTTAGATTTGGGAGATTATATTTTTATTCCTTGTAAATCATCTCTCTGTTATGTAATGTATTATGTTTTGTTTACATATTATGTATAATTTGTAAAACATCTGAGTGTATTCCTCTTAGTGGGGACCTGTGCTTGTGACTGGATGAGACTTTAAGGTGATCTCAAACCAAGTACTTTGATAGTACTCTTGGAATCTGTATCTGCTCCCTATTTGATCCAATTCCCCTTTCTCTTACTTTTTCTTGGGTGCTTTAATTGTAATTCTAGAACTTATTACTATTTCATTTTCTTCTCTTTACTGGCGCTAATATGACCTTAATGTGTTGTAAGCGCCTTAAAACCCTTAAAAACAAAGAAAAAAGATATGTTCCAGGCTTATATTTCACGATGTATGTTAAACAGAACAGTGAAATCCCGATAAAAGCCAACACCACCAGACCAAAGTTGGCTGACTTAAAGCAAAGTTGCACTTTATCCAGTATTAATTGAACACACTTCAAATAAAGAACAGAAAATTTGGGACCAACAAGAGTGGTTGACTTAATGCTGATTCCACTGTATATGGGGCAGTGTGGTGCAATGGTAGTTTTTGCATTAACCTCAGCACCTGGGTGGGGTTCCTGACTCCCATAGTGGGCTGGGAGGTACTTGCTGTGTCTTCTATCCCCCTGTATCCGTTTCCCTATTGATTTCTGTCTTTGTCTTGGAATGCGATTACAAAGTTTTTCCTGACCCTGGCTGGGATGGAAACAATTGAATGGATAGTTATAGTTTTGGGAGTTTATATTTTTTTCCTTGCAAATCATCTTTCTGTTATGTATTATTTTTTCATTTTCAACATATAATTTGTAAACATTTGAGTGTATTCCTCTTAATAGGATCTTGTGCTGGTGTCCAGGTGACACATTTAGTAATCTCCAATTAAGTACACTGATAGTGTGCTCTTGGAATTTACATCTGTTCCCTTTTTGCATCATTCCCCTTTGTCCTACCTTTTCCTCAATTCCTTTTAATTGTACATCTAGAATGTTTTTACTACCCAATTTTCATCTTTTTTTCCTGGCGCTGATATGACCTAAATGTGTTGCAAGTGCTGTAAAACCCTTAAAAACAAACACCCTTAACAACAAAAAACAATGATCTATTCTACTAAGTATAAGAGAAGATACTAATAATTTCGATAGATCAATATCCACCATAGATCTTACAATGGCGATTCTCTTTAAATAAAAATTACACTCGTGTGCACAAGTAAGTTTTAATGTTTGTTCAAGATTAATGTCATTAGTATGCGTGACCAGGTCTTCACATGCATGAGTGCTCGTGTAAATGTTTTTCAATTTATTTCAATCCATTATTTTCCTTTCTATAAAGTGCCTGGAGCTGTGTTGGTTTTGTTTTTAGGGGTTTTACAGCTCTTGTGGCACTTTTAGGCCATTCTAACACCAATAAAAGGGAAGATGATAGGGGAAAAGTTGTAAATTTGAAGTTAAAAGGATTAAGGGAAAAAGTAAGGCAAGGGCTGAGACGGGGTGGGCCCACACTCACATTACATAAAACTTCACACTACGCTCTCACTTTTCAAGCTTGTACCGTGAACGGAAGAAATGTGAATATGCAAGCAGAGTGGACCCACATCCCATCCGTCATTTACACAACCAAGATGGCATCAGGTGTGGTTGCTGTTACGCATTTTTGATTGATGTTCTATTGGCCGAAGCGGAGAAAAGAGTACAAGAGATATTGGGTGCATCGCATTTTTAGGAGAAGATTGGTATTCGGAGAATGCCACCTCCTTCTTGTCAAAGCACTAAGTGATACCAGCAAATGCCTTGGCTATTTGAGACCTGACTTCAGCCCATTGTTTTTAAAATAAATATTGTTTGAGTATTGATTGTTTACTTTGTCATATAGTGGTAAATGCTTTTCCACAGCTACAATCAAACATTCGTCATCCATGTTGACAATTAGACAAAAAAATACGCTTGGGCCCCTTGTGTCAAGAGGTCACCCAACCCCCCCTTTCAACTCCCGCCTCTCTCACCCCATTGACCTATATTCTGTTGCATCGCGGATGGAATGTGAAATTAATTTTAATGCAGCAGTAAAATGAATTTCACAGTCCGTCCGGTAGTTTGAGATGAGTTCACCTGGAATTTTGTGAGTGCACTCTGTTCCCGTATTGAAAAGAAGAGTGTTTTAGGTTCATCCATTGAGGAAGCAATATGAACGAGGGAGAATGTAGTGTGAAGTTGTAAGAAACGTGGGCCAACTCTGTATTGGCCCAAAAGAGGACTGGTTCAAATAGGAAACAGAGGACTTCAAGAACATTCCATCAATGTGCCTATTTTGACAGTACCAAGATGTGCCATCAAAGCACAAACAAAAGATCCCACTTTGAACGATACACTCAAATGTTTACAAAGAACATACCATCTATTCAAAGCAAAAAGAATACAATAGTACATAACAGAGCAATGATTTAGAAGGAAAGAAAATATCATCTCTCAAACAGAAGGAAGAAAATATTTGACTGCTTCCCTCTAAAACCATCCAAACAGAATTCTGGCAGAGAAATGGAAACCAAGGACAAGATTAAAACAAAAATCCCTGCTACACATTGCTAACAACTTGAATGAAAGACACAGACTACCAGAAAACAGAGAAAAATCTATTTTAATCAGTCAAAAACCTCCATACGCCGAACTAAAACTTCCAAAAATAGACTAACCTCGTAGAAGAAACAACAAGAAATAAAAACAAATCAGATATACAAACATTAGCAATGAAGACAATACAAGAATACCCAGACAACTGGATACATGTTTACACAGATGGATCTGCCCACAAAGGAACTAAAAATGCTGGGTATGGGTTTGTAGTAGAATACCCAGATAAAACCTGTGATAAAATCCACAATTCTTGCGGAAGCTCCTGCTCAAACTACGAGGCAGAGGCAGTTGCAATAGAAGCCTCACTGCGACACCTCTCTTCTGTTTTCCAGCTAAACCCTTCAAAACTTCAAAACACTGTCATCTTCACAGACTCCAAATCGGTTCTCCAAGCTCTCGATTTAAATAAACTCTCCTCAACGTTCAATAGTTTAAGATCTCAACTTGATGAATTCCTTACAACACACAGAGTAGACTTATCTCTCCAGTGGATACCGGGACATTCAATATAACCAGGAAATGACAATGCAGACAGACTAGCCAGACTCGGATCAACACTTTTACAACCATCAATTCCAGTTTCCTTAGACACAGCGAAACAAATAATCAAAACAAATAAGAGAGAAGAATGGATGAACAGTTGGGCAATGAGCACCACGGGTAGATGTATGTTTTCCCATATGACCACTCCTGTAAAGACTGATTGCCTAAATAAGCTCAGAAGACACCAGCAAAGCATCATCTTTCAACTAAGAACACAACACATACCGCTCAACAACCATTTAAGCAAAATTACAAAAGATACATCCCCTTCCTGCCCCCTATGTCAACACCCAAATGAAACAGTAACACACCACTTGCTTGAATGTCAACCTCTTGAAGACCTGAGATGCACATTCCTCCCACCAAATCCAAGCATCAGTAACACACTTTATAGTCACCTGGAACAACTACAAAAGACATCTAACTTCTACGTCATGGCACAAGACCGAAGGGCTAGAGCTCAGGTGGTCGCTGGTTCGGATAAGTAAGTAAGTAAGACTGCTTCCCTCTCAGCTAAGGATCCCTACCAGGACCAGGAAAAAAACAAGCAATTCCAATCTAGAACAAAGACAGAAACAAGGAAAGTTTGTTTTGTTTGTTTTTATGGGTTTCACGTCCTGTGACACAACAATTATGTCATTTCAGCGCCAGTAAAAAGGAAAATGCAAAAGGGAAGTTCTAGATATCGTGTTAAAAACCACCGAACAAAAAGGAAGGCAAAGGGGACTGGGTCAAATAGGGAACAGAAGATTCAATAAGCAATCCATCGATGTGCAAATTATGATTGTTTTTAAGGGTTTTACAGCGCTTGCAACACATTTAGGTCATATCAGCGCCAGTAAAAAGGAAGAAAATGAGATAGTAAAAGGTTCAAGAATTACAATTAAAGCACCCAAGAAAACAAAGACAAAAGGGAATTGTTTCAAATAGGGAATAGATGTAGATTCCAAGAGCACGCTATCAGTGTACTAAGCTTGGGGTCACCTAAATGTCTCATCCTGACACAAGCACAGATCCCCACTAAGAACACACACTCAAATATTTACAAATCATTATACTTATACGAAATAAAATAATACGGTGCAAAAAAGAGAAATGATTTACGAGAAATGAACTCCCAAAACTCTAACTATACATTTGACTGTTTCCCTCCCAGCCAGGACAAAAACAAGTAATCTCATTCCAAGACAAAGACAGAAAGCATGTTGGAAAACAGATAAAGGGGGATAGAAGACACAGTAAGTGCTCGCTATGGGATCAGGAACCCCCCCCAGCCAGGCACAAGGAAAGGAGCCCGATATGACGGATACACTCAAATGATTACAAAGTACAACATACAGAATTCAAAACTAATGATTATAATAGAATGTAACAAAAACAGATGATTTGAAAGGAAAAAAAATCTCATCTGTCAAAAAGGGTACTGTTCATGTCACTGTCTCCCTCCCAGCTATGTTTTTGTTTTTGTTTTAAAGGGTTTTACGCCGCTCGTGACACATTTAGGTCATATCAACGCCGGTAAAAAGAAGGAAAACGGAATAGTCAAAATATTCTACATTTACAATCATAGTACCCAAGAAAAAGTAAGACAAAGGAGAATTTGTTCAAATTACCTCAAAGTCTTATCCAAACACCAGCAAGGATCCCACTAAGAGGAATACACTCAAATGTTTACAAATGATATGTTAAAAAAAAAACAAAAAAAAAAAAAACAGTACATAACAGAGAGATGATTTGCAAGGGAAATAGTATAATCTCCCAAAACTATAACTATACATTTAACTATTTCCCTCCAGGCAAGGTCAGCAAAGCTAATCTCATTCCAAGACAAAGGCAGAAAGCAATTGGAAAACTGATCCATAGGGGTTTAAAAGACACAGCAAGTACCTCCCTGCCCACTATTGGAGGTCGGGATCCCCACCCAGCCCTCCCAGCTAAGGATCCCCACAAGGACCAGGAAATAAACCGAGAAATCTTAATCCAGAACAAAGACAGAACAATATGGAAAGGGAAAAATTAAGGGTTGTTTGTTTTAAGGGTTTTACGGCGCTTGCAACACATTTAGGTTATATCAGCGCCAGTAGAAAGGAAGAAAATGGGATAGTAAAAAGTTCTAGAATTACAATTAAAGCACCCAAGAAATAGTAAGACATAGGGGAACTGGGAACAAATAGGGATCAGATGTAGATTCCAAGAACATACCACCAATGTACTTAGTTTGAGATCACCTATGTCTCATCCGGACACAAGCACAAAATCCAACAAAGAGGAATACACTCAAATGCTTACATAATACATTCAAAATAACAAATATAATAATACATAACAGAGAGATGATTTACAAGGAAAAAAATATCAGCTCCCAAAACAATGACTATGCATTTGACTGTTTCCCTCCCAGCTAGGACTCCGGCCAGGACAAAGACAGAAAGCATGTTGGGAAACGGATATAAGGGGATAGAAGACACAGTACCCCCCTGCCCACTATGGGAGGTCAGGAACCCCACCCAGACAGATAAAGGGGGATAGAAGACACAGCAAACGTGACCTCTTTGCCCCCAAGGGAGGTAAGAAGACCCCACCCAAGTGCTAAGGGCCAGTTTAAGCTTAAGAAATGAAGTCGCACAATAGTCATTTGTTGGCAATTCTGTTTTGTTTATTCCAATTTCAGCTGTTACAAATGTTTTAATAATGCTTACTATATTATTGTAGTTTAAAAAAATATGAAACTATATTATGAAATAAATAATGGCGAAATCATTGCATATATTATCTTTACGTAAATAAACATTCAAGTCAAAAAGTAATAAACTTTTAAAAATAACTTTATAAATTGATGAGGAATCTAACAATTTGAATGATAAAATGTTAAAACAAACTTGTAGGTTTAACATATAACGTTAAGTTTTGTTGTGGTAGTAGTAGTAGTAGTAGTAGTAGTAGTAGTAGTAGTGTAGTAGTAGTAGTAGTAGTAGTAGTAGTAGTAGTAGTAGTAGTAGTATAGTGTAGTAAGTAGTAGTGCGATAGCAGTGGTAGTAGTAAAAGTAGCAGTGGTAGTGGCAGTAGTAGTAGTACAGTAATAGCAGCAGCGAATTGTACATAACAGAGAATGATTTAAAAAGAAAAGAATATCTTTCAAAAAAAAAAAAAAAAAAAAAGGGGGGGGGGGGGGGGGGGGGGGGGGTTTATCTCCAAATTTCAATGCACAGCATCAATAGGGGGTTGTCATACATTGACATCTTCAAGAAAGAGGTCATGAAAGCAATGTTGTCCGATTGATGATTCAAGCAAATTTTGCTGCTCGAAGCTTGAAGAAACGAATAACAATAGACAAATGGAATGGAAACTTCAGTTTAGTTAACAAAGACAGATAAAGTGGACCTCTTGGGTTTTCCCTTTGTTAACAAAATATGATGATTGAAATGCTAAAGACAAATCATTCGTCTTTAATATTTCATTCATCATGTTTTATTGACAAAGGGGAAACCTGAAACGTCCACTTTATCTGTCTTTGGTAATTAAATTACAGCTTTCATTCTATTTGACGATTGTTATTGATTGACGATTCAAACAACTACATTGAATGGATTGCTTGATATTATGATATATTCTACTCTAAGTGCCAAGGCTATTTTTGTATTATGTATTTAATGTTTTTTCATCGTTGACATCTCTCAAATAAAAGGAAGAATATATTTGACTGCTTCCCTCTCAGCTAAGGATCCCTACCAGGACTAGGAAAAAAAACAAGCAATTCCAATCTAGAACAAAGACAGAAACATGGAAAGGTTGTTTTGTTTGTTTTTATGGGTTTCACGTCCTGTGACACAACAATTATGTCATTTCAGCGCCAGTAAAAAGGAAAATGCAAAAGGGAAGTTCTAGATATCGTGTTAAAAACCACCGAACAAAAAGGAAGGCAAAGGGGACTGGGTCAAATAGGGAACAGAAGATTCAATAAGCAATCCATCGATGTGCAAATTATGATTGTTTTTAAGGGTTTTACAGCGCTTGCAACACATTTAGGTCATATCAGCGCCAGTAAAAAGGAAGAAAATGAGATAGTAAAAGGTTCAAGAATTACAATTAAAGCACCCAAGAAAACAAAGACAAATGGGAATTGTTTCAAATAGGGAATAGATGTAGATTCCAAGAGCACGCTATCAGTGTACTAACCTTGAGGTCACCTAAATGTCTCATCCTGACACAAGCACAGATCCCCACTAAGAACACACACTCAAATATTTACAAATCATTATACTTATACGAAATAAAATAATACGGTGCAAAAAAGAGAAATGATTTACGAGAAATGATCTCCCAAAACTCTAACTATACATTTGACTGTTTCCCTCCCAGCCAGGACAAAAACAAGTAATCTCATTCCAAGACAAAGACAGAAAGCATGTTGGAAAACAGATAAAGGGGGATAGAAGACACAGTAAGTGCTCGCTATGGGATCAGGAACCCCACCCAGCCAGGCACAAGGAAAGGAGCCCGATATGACGGATACACTCAAATGATTACAAAGTACAACATACAGAATTCAAAACTAATGATTATAATAGAATGTAACAAAAACAGATGATTTGAAAGGAAAAAAAATCTCATCTGTCAAAAAGGGTACTGTTCATGTCACTGTCTCCCTCCCAGCTATGTTTTTGTTTTTGTTTTAAAGGGTTTTACGCCGCTCGTGACACATTTAGGTCATATCAACGCCGGTAAAAAGAAGAAAACGGAATAGTCAAAATATTCTACATTTACAATCGTAGTACCCAAGAAAAAGTAAGACAAAGGAGAATTTGTTCAAATTACCTCAAAGTCTTATCCAAACACCAGCAAGGATCCCACTAAGAGGAATACACTCAAATGTTTACAAATGATATGTTAAAAAAAAACAAAAAAAAAAAAAAAAAAACACTACATAACAGAGAGATGATTTGCAAGGGAAATAGTATAATCTCCCAAAACTATAACTATACATTTAACTATTTCCCTCCCAGGCAAGGTCAGCAAAGCTAATCTCATTCCAAGACAAAGGCAGAAAGCAATTGGAAAACTGATCCATAGGGGTTTAAAAGACACAGCAAGTACCTCCCTGCCCACTATTGGAGGTCGGGATCCCCACCCAGCCCTCCCAGCTAAGGAACCCCACAAGGACCAGGAAATAAACCGAGAAATCTTAATCCAGAACAAAGACAGAACAATATGGAAAGGGAAAAATTAAGGGTTGTTTGTTTTTTAAGGGTTTTACGGCGCTTGCAACACATTTAGGTTATATCAGCGCCAGTAAAAAGGAAGAAAATGGGATAGTAAAAAGTTCTAGAATTACAATTAAAGCACCCAAGAAATATTAAGACATAGGGGAACTGGGAACAAATAGGGATCAGGTGTAGATTCCAAGAACATACCACCAATGTACTTAGTTTGAGATCACCTATGTCTCATCCGGACACAAGCACAAAATCCAACAAAGAGGAATACACTCAAATGCTTACATAATACATTCAAAATAACAAATATAATAATACATAACAGAGAGATGATTTACAAGGAAAAAAATATCAGCTCCCAAAACAATGACTATGCATTTGACTGTTTCCCTCCCAGCTAGGACTCCGGCCAGGACAAAGACAGAAAGCATGTTGGGAAACGGATATAAGGGGATAGAAGACACAGTACCCCCTGCCCACTATGGGAGGTCAGGAACCCCACCCAGACAGATAAAGGGGGATAGAAGACACAGCAAACGTGACCTCTTTGCCCCCAAGGGAGGTAAGAAGACCCCACCCAAGTGCTAAGGGCCAGTTTAAGCTTAAGAAATGAAGTCGCACAATAGTCATTTGTTGGCAATTCTGTTTTGTTTATTCCAATTTCAGCTGTTACAAATGTTTTAATAATGCTTACTATATTATTGTAGTTTAAAAAAAATATGAAACTATATTATGAAATAAATAATGGCGAAATCATTGCATATATTATCTTTACGTAAATAAACATTCAAGTCAAAAAGTAATAAACTTTTAAAAATAACTTTATAAATTGATGAGGAATCTAACAATTTGAATGATAAAATGTTAAAACAAACTTGTAGGTTTAACATATAACGTTAAGTTTTGTTGTGGTAGTAGTAGTAGTAGTAGTAGTAGTAGTAGTAGTAGTAGTAGTAGTAGTAGTAGTAGTAGTAGTAGTAGTAGTAGTATAATGGTAGTAGTAGTAGCGATAGCAGTGGTAGTAGTAAAAGTAGCAGTGGTAGTGGCAGTAGTAGTAGTACAGTAATAGCAGCAGCGAATTGTACATAACAGAGAATGATTTAAAAAGAAAAGAATATCTTTCAAAAAAAAAAAAAAAAAAAGGGGGGGGGGGGGGGTGCTTTATCTCCAAATTTCAATGCACAGCATCAATAGGGGGTTGTCATACATTGACATCTTCAAGAAAGAGGTCATGAAAGCAATGTTGTCCGATTGATGATTCAAGCAAATTTTGCTGCTCGAAGCTTGAAGAAACGAATAACAATAGACAAATGGAATGGAAACTTCAGTTTAGTTAACAAAGACAGATAAAGTGGACCTCTTGGGTTTTCCCTTTGTTAACAAAATATGATGATTGAAATGCTAAAGACAAATCATTCGTCTTTAATATTTCATTCATCATGTTTTATTGACAAAGGGGAAACCTGAAACGTCCACTTTATCTGTCTTTGGTAATTAAATTACAGCTTTCATTCTATTTGACGATTGTTATTGATTGACGATTCAAACAACTACATTGAATGGATTGCTTGATATTATGATATATTCTACTCTAAGTGCCAAGGCTATTTTTGTATTATGTATTTAATGTTTTTTCATCGTTGACATCTCTCAAATAAAAGGAAGAATATATTTGACTGCTTCCCTCTCAGCTAAGGATCCCTACCAGGACTAGGAAAAAAACAAGCAATTCCAATCTAGAACAAAGACAGAAACATGGAAAGGTTGTTTTGTTTGTTTTTATGGGTTTCACGTCCTGTGACACAACAATTATGTCATTTCAGCGCCAGTAAAAAGGAAAATGCAAAAGGGAAGTTCTAGATATCGTGTTAAAAACCACCGAACAAAAAGGAAGGCAAAGGGGACTGGGTCAAATAGGGAACAGAAGATTCAATAAGCAATCCATCGATGTGCAAATTATGATTGTTTTTAAGGGTTTTACAGCGCTTGCAACACATTTATGTCATATCAGCGCCAGTAAAAAGGAAGAAAATGAGATAGTAAAAGGTTCAAGAATTACAATTAAAGCACCCAAGAAAACAAAGACAAAAGGGAATTGTTTCAAATAGGGAATAGATGTAGATTCCAAGAGCACGCTATCAGTGTACTAAGCTTGAGGTCACCTAAATGTCTCATCCTGACACAAGCACAGATCCCCACTAAGAACACACACTCAAATATTTACAAATCATTATACTTGTACGAAATAAAATAATACGGTGCAAAAAAGAGAACTGATTTACGAGAAATGATCTCCCAAAACTCTAACTATACATTTGACTGTTTCCCTCCCAGCCAGGACAAAAACAAGTAATCTCATTCCAAGACAAAGACAGAAAGCATGTTGGAAAACAGATAAAGGGGGATAGAAGACACAGTAAGTGCTCGCTATGGGATCAGGAACCCCACCCAGCCAGGCACAAGGAAAGGAGCCCGATATGACGGATACACTCAAATGATTACAAAGTACAACATACAGAATTCAAAACTAATGATTATAATAGAATGAAACAAAAACAGATGATTTGAAAGGAAAAAAAAATCTCATCTGTCAAAAAGGGTACTGTTCATGTCACTGTCTCCCTCCCAGCTATGTTTTTGTTTTTGTTTTAAAGGGTTTTACGCCGCTCGTGACACATTTAGGTCATATCAACGCCGGTAAAAAGAAGAAAACGGAATAGTCAAAATATTCTACATTTACAATCATAGTACCCAAGAAAAAGTAAGACAAAGGAGAATTTGTTCAAATTACCTCAAAGTCTTATCCAAACACCAGCAAGGATCCCACTAAGAGGAATACACTCAAATGTTTACAAATGATATGTTAAAAAAAAAACAAAAAAAAAACAGTACATAACAGAGAGATGATTTGCAAGGGAAATAGTATAATCTCCCAAAACTATAACTATACATTTAACTATTTCCCTCCCAGGCAAGGTCAGCAAAGCTAATCTCATTCCAAGACAAAGGCAGAAAGCAATTGGAAAACTGATCCATAGGGGTTTAAAAGACACAGCAAGTACCTCCCTGCCCACTATTGGAGGTCGGGATCCCCACCCAGCCCTCCCAGCTAAGGATCCCACAAGGACCAGGAAATAAACCGAGAAATCTTAATCCAGAACAAAGACAGAACAATATGGAAAGGGAAAAATTAAGGGTTGTTTGTTTTTAAGGGTTTTACGGCGCTTGCAACACATTTAGGTTATATCAGCGCCAGTAGAAAGGAAGAAAATGGGATAGTAAAAAGTTCTAGAATTACAATTAAAGCACCCAAGAAATAGTAAGACATAGGGGAACTGGGAACAAATAGGGATCAGATGTAGATTCCAAGAACATACCACCAATGTACTTAGTTTGAGATCACCTATGTCTCATCCGGACACAAGCACAAAATCCAACAAAGAGGAATACACTCAAATGCTTACATAATACATTCAAAATAATAAATATAATAATACATAACAGAGAGATGATTTACAAGGAAAAAAATATCAGCTCCCAAAACAATGACTATGCATTTGACTGTTTCCCTCCCAGCTAGGACTCCGGCCAGGACAAAGACAGAAAGCATGTTGGGAAACGGATATAAGGGATAGAAGACACAGTACCCCCCTGCCCACTATGGGAGGTCAGGAACCCCACCCAGACAGATAAAGGGGGATAGAAGACACAGCAAACGTGACCTCTTTGCCCCCAAGGGAGGTAAGAAGACCCCACCCAAGTGCTAAGGGCCAGTTTAAGCTTAAGAAATGAAGTCGCACAATAGTCATTTGTTGGCAATTCTGTTTTGTTTATTCCAATTTCAGCTGTTACAAATGTTTTAATAATGCTTACTATATTATTGTAGTTTAAAAAAATATGAAACTATATTATGAAATAAATAATGGCGAAATCATTGCATATATTATCTTTACGTAAATAAACATTCAAGTCAAAAAGTAATAAACTTTTAAAAATAACTTTATAAATTGATGAGGAATCTAACAATTTGAATGATAAAATGTTAAAACAAACTTGTAGGTTTAACAAATAACGTAAAGTTTTGTTGTGGTAGTAGTAGTAGTAGTAGTAGTAGTAGTAGTAGTAGTAGTAGTAGTAGTAGTAGTAGTAGTATAATGGTAGTAGTAGCGATAGCAGTGGTAGTAGTAAAAGTAGCAGTGGTAGTGGCAGTAGTAGTAGTACAGTAATAGCAGCAGCGAATTGTACATAACAGAGACTGATTTAAAAAGAAAAGAATATCTTTCAAAAAAAAAAAAAAAAAAAAAAAAGGGGGGGGGGGGGGGATATAATTTGACTGCCTCCCTCATAGCTAAGGATCCTTGCCAGGACCATCCCCCACCCTCATAAAAAAAGGACAACAATCAAGAACAAAGATAGATATAAACATGGGAAGAGAAAACAGATAAGGGGATGGGGTGGGAGGTAAAGGACCTTTCTGTCCTCCACGGGAGGTCAAAAGACCCCACACTAAATCTTGAGATCAAAACACTCAAAAATACAATTAAAAAATCGTGTCGTATTGTATCGTTTAAGAGATAATAGGCTTTTATAGACCTTTAAACCCTCTTTGCAACTTTAACACATCGAGAACATTTTTAAAAGTAATATAACCAACATTCATTGCAAATTTGACAAATTTAAGCACACATTGCTGTTTATAATTATTATATATGTAACACACAAATAAGTATATATATCATTATCAAGAATAGAAGTACAATCTTCCCTATAAACATCCGTTTGATGTGTACATTTTTGTAGGTACATTTAATATCAAAAAGCAAATCAATAAAGCAAAAAACAAAACACTATAAACAACCAATATGTTTTCTATTTCTCAAAACTAAAAGACGAAAGCCATTGGATGGAAACAGTAGAAACAATGGACGTTTCGGGTACAAACCCACATCAGCAAACCAATAAACAAAGTGACATCGAAAACAAATAAAATAAAATGTAAAGACATTTTGAAATGAATTATAAGTAGCTCACCGCCTGTAATCAAAATCGATGCATCCTGATACTAATTCACTATTTATGTATATTATCATTTTTATCTACTTTGATTTGGTTACAAGATTGCAATCATTCCAAGCAAATTACAACAGTAGTAGTAGTAGTAGTAGTAGTAGTAGTAGTAGTAGTAGTAGTAGTAGTCAGAGTTGTAGTAGTAGTATTAGTAGTTGTATTAGTATTAGTATTAGTAGTAGTATTAGTAGTAGTAGTAGTAGTAGTAGTAGTAGTAGTAGTAGTAGTAGAGTAGTAGTAGTAGTAGTTGTCGTCGTAATATGATATGATATGATATGATATAAGTCCAGATTTATGTAGGCTTTTCCAGCCTTTTATCTGCTCTTGTGCATTCGTGAAAATATTTAATTCAAGTCTCTCAAAACTGGGCATGCCACATAGTGGAAGGAGGTGTCTGAATTTAACTTTACAAACAGTATTTTTCTGTTTCACAATGAGCATCAAGACGGCACTTGAATGCCTGCAATGAAGGGGCGTTGACAACTGTTGCAGGCAGGCAGTTCCATTTGTCGACTACCCGAACTGAGAAAAAGTTCTGCCTAAGGTTAAAATAACACCTTTCCTTGGAGAGTTTGAATCTGTGTCCTCTGGTGGTGCTGGTGGAATCAAGATTTAGAGGACTCATGCTAACAGAGTATAAATTATGTGTGTATTTGAACACTTCAATTAGGTCTCCTCTGTCTCTCCTAAACTGCATGCTAGGTATTCTTATCTTTTTCAGTCTTTCTGTGTATTCTAGATCTTTGAATCCAGGAATGACCCTAGTTGCGCGTCTTAGAACACTTTCTATGAGGTCTTTGTCTTTCTGCAGTCGTGGTGCCCATGCTACATTGCCAAATTCCAAGTGAGGACGTACAAGTGTAGTGAACAATTGTCTCATTTATCTCTATCAAGATGAGTGAACGACCTCCTAATGAGGCCAACGATTCTGTTTGCTTTATTTACTTCTATGTGCTTAGAGAACTTCAGTTCCTGATCTACTAACACACCTAAATCTTTTTCCTCTTCAGTAGGCAGAAGTATGACAGTCACGCTAGAGTCATGTTTTCTCATTATGTACTGATGGTGCGGGTTTCTATATCCCAAGTGCAAGACATGGCACTTGTCTGCATTACACCATTAAAATATGATCTGGTTTCCATGTTGGCTTTTCAAAAGTTATATCCTCACTTCACATCATCAGCAACAAATGCTGAAAAATGTAATTGATGACAGTAGATAAATACCAGTTACAGTTGATAACATTTTCCTATTTAATCCTTTTTTTTCCAATACCGTAAATTTCATACAACAGAAAATGCCATCTTGAATACAAAATTGTTTCGACTTGGAAGCAACCCCGACCCCGCCCCCCCCCCCCCCCAAAAAAAAAAAAAAAAAAAAAAAAAAAAAAAAACCAACAAAAAAACCCAATCCACTCTTTTTAAAAAATGGCCTTTTAAATAAACTTTTGTCACAGATTTTTGGATTTATTAATAAAGTCTACAAATGTAAAAATTTCTTCCTACGCCAGGTATTTGAACATGGTTGTGAATATTGTATAACACGAACAGATTATCTATTGAAAAGAAAAAAGAAACATTTTGTGAATGGCATGAATTAATCTGTGATGATTGTACTGTTGCATAAGATGAGGGAAATATTACGGGCACATGTTTGTTTGTTTGTTTGTTGCTTTAGGTCTCTTCCAACACAATTGAGGTTATATGAGAGACCGCTGAAACAAAAAAACAAGCAATCTAACAAAAATAGTACAAATGTAAATCAAAATCATAACCTAAAGATATCATAAGCTAAATTATAAATAACCAAGAACAAACAGGCAGAAGATTTACAGGAAAAAAAATATCCCCTGTCAAAAATACAATCACAAACCAAAGAAGCAGGATAGGCTAGTAAAGAGAAGAAGAAACGACATCACTATCGGATCGTACACCCATGCGAACATCATAGGTATATGATTCAAGGGTGATGCTCCCATCCAACCACCCGCACTGGCACATGTGATAAACTCTACAAATACAAAGTCAAACATATGTTCAGTGTCTGGAGCATAATATTGACTAACCATGATAAAATACCATTTTAAAATTTTAAAATTTTATTTCATATATTAGTAAATTAAGATGACCTACAATTGGGGGTCATCTTTAACAAAGTAATCCGTTAGAGCTACTATATTTTGTCCTGTGTATGTCAAATAATTTCTTTGGACAAAAAATATTTTGTACGGATGTATATATATATTTTGTATGAGACAGGCATTTACTTTGGAGGACTTTTGAGGTAGTGCAAGTGAAAGATGATCATTCAGACCTGCCAACTCGAAATTGAAAAAAAATCGTAGTTTTTAGGGGTAAAAACACAATAGACGTTATAACTATCTTTAAATGGTACCAGTTTGTCATCAATTCGTTAAAACTATGCTTTAAACTCTTTTATATACCAGCTCTGGCACCAGAACTTTGTTTTCAAGATGATGTTTTATTGAATTAAATATCTTTATTCAGTTCTTCTGTTCAAACCAAAAATTCGTAATATTACGAATTTTTCGTAGTAGTAGGGGGGTCTGATAATTCTATAATCAACATTTCATCTGGCTGTTGAAACTGAAGACCTATGGATGACATGACGGGATTTGGACTGGTTGATACCGTTGGCAATCAGACCTCAAAAGGGTTAAATAATAAAAAGATTTAATAATAAAAATGTTAACATCTAAAGTCAATTCATATGTATGTTTAATCCACAAGGAAATCAAAATCTTTAAAGCACATGGAAAAACCATTTTTGTTTTAAAAAAAAAAAAAAATTGTACATGCTAAATAACTGTGATCGTTATCTTATCCTATCATTTAAGTAGAAAGGACCATTAACATTAAAGATTTCAAAAATCAAGACAGGATTTTGTGGTTTAAAGGAATTTATAGGATTTGAAGGAATTGCTTTAGGTATCAAATCCTTGTGGTTTAGTTGTTTTCGGTTGAACGATTAAAACAAAAATAAATTTTAAGGTTTATTTTAGGCAATTGCCAATATGAAACATACATTTACATATAAATAGGAAGTCCTATGCGTTAATTTGAAATTGCTTTAGGCATCAATTCCTTGCAATTTAAGCTGTTTTTGGTTTAACTTTCTCCTTACCAACCGAATTCTTGGTTATCTCCAGAAACGTCATATCTTACAAACATAAGAATATATTTTTAAAACTCTAACCCTAACTCATAAGAAATAAGCAGATGCTAAACATAATATTTTGTTCAGTAAAACGAACTCTACAACATAGCAGTAAATTCTCATAACTATAGAAAGATGATGTCTGTGATGTACAGAAGAAATCTGATAAGAATAATGCTGGTTGTATCATAACGAATGTGACGATTTTGCTGTCGGTGGTATGGAGAGGTTTAACCTTTTTAAAAAAATCTTAAACAGTAAGTTGTATGAATGGATTTGATCTATGGTAATGAACATTAGTCAAGTAATCACCTTCAATTATACAATAGATTAAAGACATTCATCTTTCATGTAAGGGATTCAGGAATTAAGATGAGATCATGTAAGGGATTTGAGGACTGAGGTCATGTAAGGAAGGGGAAAAAATATTCCTGATCCTAAGGCGATGGACAATTCTCATATCGTCTCTATCACGGTCACTCAATGAAAATTTGTTTTTTTAAGGGTTTTGAATAAAATAATAAAAAATAATATTTCCTTTATTCATCCCCATGGGGAAATTTGTCTTTAGGGTCTATTCCAAGGGAAGACTGGAATAACCCAGCTGTTGGCCGCAACGTGAACTGGGGCGATGCAACTTTCTCAAGGCCACACAACGAGATGGTTAGTCGAACTCTGTACCTTTTGGTTACGAAGCAAAGACCGTACTTCTGAGCCACGCTGCCCCCATTACGGTGCTGCAACACATTTAGGTCAGATCAATGCCAGTAAAAATGAAAATGTGACAGTAAAAGTTTCTAGAATTACAATTAGAGCACCCAAGAAAAAGTAAGACAAAGGAGAATAGGTTAAAATAAGGAAAACATGTAGGTTCCAAGAGCACACTATCAGTGTACTAAGTTTGCTCATCCTGACACAAGCACAGGCCCACGCTCAAATGTTTATTACAAATCATTATATATATATATATATTGTATAAATGTGACACAAAAATAATACAGAGATATGATTTCCAAGACAAAAAATATCATCTCCCAAAACTCAACTCTTAACTAGACATTTGACTGTTTCCCTCCCAACTAGGGTATCCAGTCAGGGCCAGGACAAAATCAAGTAATCCCATTCCAAGACAAAGACAGAAAGCACGCTGGTAAACCGATATAGGGGGACATAAGACACTGTAAGTGACCTCCCTGCCAACTATGGGAGGTCAGGAATCCAACTCTGCATGACATTTTGTAACACACCTCCTCTATTTCGGTATTATGTCAGGCTCTGCCAGATTTCATAAATTGAAACTGAAGCAAAACGGCTGAGTTTGAGTTATAGGGAGTGGCATGGCCCAGCAAGACGGTCTTTGCTTCGTACCTGAAAGATACCAAGTGTAGCTCAATTTTCAGCGCTCCACTGACTATTCCAGTCTTCCTTTGGAATAGACCCTCGAGTCAAATTTCCCCTATGGGATGGATAAAGGGAATTTTATTTATTTTTATCATTTATTTAATGACAACATTTGAGTGCAGCTCATTAAAAGTTTTTAAATTTCACAATTTAGACAAAAGTCAAGTTTTCAGAATTTGATGAACCCGCGATATGACTGTGGACAGACAAGGTGGATCATATTTGTACAAACCGTGTCAATGATAGTTGACTATGAGAATAAAAATTTAATTAAAAAAAATATTGGTGGTTTTATGACACAAAAACATGATGATTTTACCCTTTTTGATCTGAATTTGGATATCTGAAATATACAGCGTCATTTGTGTTTATTAAAGCTTCACATATTTCCATTTGTATTTCTTATTTTTTGAGTCATTACATTACAGAAATTTGTTCCCTTAGTTTTTTTCATGACATCAAAGGTTCATTTGGGATAAATTATAATACAAAAGAGAAAAACAACAACAAACTGCATTGAATTAGGGAGCACAGGGTCATGGGCATAATTTTTGGCAAACAAATTTCATCTATAAAAAAAAAAAAATGTGATCTCCATCCGTTTTCAACTATAGCATAAAATACACCAGTAGATGTAACCCAGAGCTGCCTACTTGGAGTTCCAAAAATTCGTAGTTTCCAAGGTACAAAAAAAAAAAGAAAGAAAAAATTCCCAATAAATACCACTAAAAATGAATTATCGTCTTCAGCATAATCAAAAAATGGTCCAACGTCCTAACTAAATTACCAAACTCTCCTTTTCAACAAGATTTATTGAATCAAAAACGTCAATGCTGTTCTCTAGCTGGAGCCAAGAATTCGTCATTCTATGAATTATTCGTAGTACTAGGCAGGTTTGGTAACCCATTACACCAATCTGGTTTTATGTCCGAATGAAAGAGATGAAGAGAACTGAGAGAAAATTGTAAATTATTAAAATTAGGAATTTAAAGTTGTTTTTTGAACATTTAGGAAATCAGACTTATTTTCCTCAATGAATGCCTTTATTTTAACTTATTTTTCAACAAGTTAACCCTCTCCCTATCAGCCATTTTCAGAACTTTCCCGAAAACTTCACACCTACCTAACAAAAAACAAAAAAAAATTCTTACTCAATCAGAAAAGCAACAAGTACATTCTATACCTATTATTGTTCTGCAAAATGAACTCTCACAGTGTCAAGTTTTCATAGCTATAACAAAAAAAAAAATTAAAAATTCTCTACATTTTGTGATGGACAAAAGAAATCAAAATGAAAAAATTGTTGGATATATCATAACGATTGTTATCATTTTCTCATACTGATTTCTTGTGTCCATCACAAAATTTTAAGAAAATTTGTTGTTAGGCCTATGAAAACGTGACATTGTGTTGTAGAGCTCAATTTGCAGAACAAATAATATCATATCATTTACATTTTGTGAAAAAATTGCTGGTTGAATCGAAACGAATGTGAGGATTTTCCTATGGTTGGTAAGGAGAGGGTCAAGCTGACATTTCTATTTTAAGCATCAAGTTCACTTTGACTTAATACCATATTGGAATGTTGAGTCACATTTATCTCCCCAATGTTGTTATATAAAATATTTTTTTTTTTGAGACATGGATGAATATGATAGAAAAGAGAAACATCCTTCTGGTGAGTTGAGACATCGATGAATAAGATGGAACAGAGAAATGATCTAGTCCAGCTCATCTTCTCCAATGTTGATAAAACCAATGATGACGCCAGAAACCACCGTCAGCACAAATACGTGAAGCATGAGAATCACTCGTTTTGCTTTCACAGTCTGGGGATGTAAATTGTGATAAATGGTGAATGCATTTAACTGAGGTATTATTGTTTTGTCTCAGATTTATCCAAAAATGTCAATATTTACGACATTAATTTATCATTTATTGTGATTGATTCGTTTTGATTTGAAGCATGAGAATCACTTCTTTTGTTTTCGGAGTCTGGGGATGTAAATTGTGATTATTTATTTATCTAAAAAAAAAAAAAAAATTAATAGTCAGGAATAATTATTTTCACGATTAATTCATTTTAATTTGCAAGTACAAACAACTCAAGTTTCATAAAAATGGATGTAAATTGTTTTTGTATTTATTTTAGAGTAAGTTTTCTGACTTAAGAATATTTTCCATTTCAAAATAATTTTTCTAATACTCTCTGATTCATTGTTTTGTCATTGATTGGGATCAAAATAGACTCCAAGATTCTTTGCAGACGAGAAGAGATAAACTATGCTTTCCCAAACCAAATAATCTTTTTATGCTTGATGAAGCGTTGTTCAATTTTTGGTCAATCATCAAAAATCCCCTCATTGTCCAGATTAAATCTATTCGAACTCATCTATTACTTAAAATCTGCTTGACATGTCCAGTCAAGGGGCAATGTGGGCAAGGTGGTCGAGTGGTGAAAGCACAGTAGCCCAGGGGTCTTGGGTTTTAGCTCCACTTTAGGCACCTTAGTGTCTACCCCCAATAAGCTCACACGGACATCATTGGTGATTCCTGTTGATGCCAGAATTTGTTTGATGGGCTTTCTACATTCCAGTGATTCTTAAACTTTTCTGAAAATTTCAATATGCAGTCCCCTATGAAAGTTTGGACTGTATTGAGGTCCCATCTTAAAAGTTATGATAGACCAGGAGATTCAGAGTGCATGATAAAGCCCTCTGCTTTTCATTTTCAGAAGCCGATTACATTCAAAGTTTATGCAACAATCTGGGTTTTGAATGGAAATGACTGTCTATCATGTGTCTAAAAATCTGTAACAAATTATATTAAATTGACCAGCTGTTTCGAAGTTCCTCCAAAATGGCTTTGCGATCCCTTAGGGGATCCGCTACCCCAGTTTGAGAACCAATGACTCATGTAATGTCAAGGCAACAGTGTTGCATCATACAGAAGGGCATAATTTTGTTTGTGTTGCCTTCTTGGATATCGATGATATAAAACCTAGTCTTACCTTCTTTAACAAATATTAAACAAAAATGAATATAACAGCCTCAAAAAAGAACAAAACACTAAACACAGAATATTATGGGCTCAAAACCCTTCTTCAGCCAATATTAAAAACAGAAATACATTACAAAAAATCTAACCGATGACAGAGAGATATTCGGCACATCCTCTCTGTATAAAAATATAAACGAGAGGATGTCCGAATATTTCTCTGTCATCCATCTTTTTTTTTATTTGTTTTTAAGGGTTTTACGGGGCTTGCAACACATTTAGGTCACATCAGCACCAGTAAAAAGGTAGAAAATTGAATAGTAAAAAGATTCTAGATTTACAATTAAAAGGACTTGAGTAAAAAGTAAAACAAATTAGGATCAGATGTAAATTCCAAGAGCATACCACCAATGTACTTAGTTTGAGTCTCATCTGGACACCAGCACAAGATCCCACTAAGAGGAATACATTTAAATCATTGCATTATATATTCAAAATAACAAATATAACAACACATAAGAGATAGATGATTTACAAGGGAAAAAAAATCATCTTCCAAAACTTTAAATATACATTTGACTGTTTCCCTCTTAGGTAGGATATCCGGCCAGGACCAGGACAAAACTAAGTAATCTCATTCCAGGACAAAGACAGAGAGCATGTTGGAAAACAGATATAGGGGGATAGAAGACACAGTAATTGCCTCCCTGACGGCAATGGGAAGTCAGGAACCCCACCCAGTCGATCTGTTTTTTTTTAGTAATGTATTTTTGTTTTTGTAGTTGGATGAAGAAGGTGATTTGAGCCTGTATTCATTTTTGTTTATAACTTTATACAGTCCACAGCTTCTAGCAGCTTTGTATCACTTTGACTTACCTTCTTCGTTTCTTTGGATTCGGCCTTCTGATTATTCATATCATCCATCTCATACAGTTCTTGTTTCGCTGAGATAAATGTCAAATCATAAACTACATTTTTAGAGTGTATACAATCAATGCAATCTTATAGCAATGGGCATGTCATGTGAATACAGTGTGCTGAGTATCTGATAAACAGATATGAATATAACAGCTTAAAAAAAAGAAAAAAAATACCAAACACAGAATCATTCGGGATCAAAACCCTTCTTCAGCCAATTAAATTAAAAAAAAACAACAGAACAATGAAAACATAACTATATTATTAAAAAACCAAATCAACGCCGTCAATTTGGTTTTTTAGTAATTTATTTATGTGTTCATTGGGTTTTTATTTCTGTTCGCCGAAGAAGGGTTTTGAGCCCGACATGGCCAGTGTTTGTTATTTTTTTTTTTTAAGCTATTCTATTCATTTTTGTTTAGTACTTTTTACAGTCCACAACTTTGAGCAGCCTAGTGTCACTTTGACTAGAGTATTTGATGCGAGGCAGAGAATGAATCTGAGATTTTTAAAATTAAGATTTTCAAATATTTTGTTGTTTCATATCTAAAAAAGAATGCTTAAGATATCATGTTACTGTTGGTGATTTTGATTTAACAGGCTGGCGTAAAAGCAAAATATCAATGCACTGTATTCAATTGTGAATAGATTTTTAAAAGTTTGCATTTTTATATAACGTATACATGGTTAATATCATAATCTACACACTTCACAATTATATTATCTCCTGATTTTAGGACAGCATACAGGACAAGACAAGCAGCCTATTAGGAGATTGTGATCCTCACAGATTCTGTCCTTTAGGTGAATCCAAAAACTCTGATCACAATTATGAGGACACATTATATGTACTAGTGCTTTCAAAGGGCAAAACTATATCTACAGGTGAAAAAAAAAGTCACAAAATGACCCATTTCATAAAAAATAAAAATCATAAAACCAATCTCGTCAATGGTAGCCTTTGCTATTATTATTGGGTCAACAATGAAGGGACTGAATTCAATAGCAAATCTAGTCACTCAAATAGGCTCTACTTCACGTTTTGGACATGGAAGACATTGCTTTACACCAAAGGGACCTCTGAATCTATTAATACTTTGAAAAGACGAGGAAAATGTGCGCTAAATACCCTTTTCCCGAAAACATCCTATTAAGGTGTGTAATCACTGACTCGTCCTCACACCAAATCTAGGCCGTGTTGCATTCAGATTATGTGACTATTGAAAATCACTGGGTTTATATTGTATTGCTACTTATTGAGGTAAGCATGAACGGAAAAACTGAGAATTTTTAACTTTGGCAAAGTGCAATAACAAATATAGCAGGTTTCATGAAATTCACAACACTTTTACATATTGCCTTTATCTCAAAGCCATTTCTATATTTCATAGTTAGCACAGTAGCAGACACCATATTTTAAATGTTTTTTTTTCCTTCCCTATTTTACAATAATAATCTCTGATATCAATGTTTCACTTTCAAATGTTTTTGAATATAGTCTTCACCTCATAATCCAGTTCCTCTCACAATCCACGCTCTAGCTCATGGAGCGTTATTTCTCACTTCATCACTCAAAAATAGGGAGATCAAGGCATACAGACATATATATAATTAATGTTACCAGTTTGAATTCAGACAGCTTTTTATTGTAAAGTAAAACGAGTGCCATTAACACTGGACATGTTGGTAAAGCCAGTAAAAGCAAGTAAAGTACTTTCCACCAGATTTAACAGACCCAGCTACCCAATCACTGCTGGGTGGACGGGGGTTGTGGGAGGTCAGTATAAAATCTCGACTGCACCTGCGACCGATCTTGGACCCTCCGCTTGTGAAGCAAGTGCTCTACCAACTGAGCTATTGAGAATCCCAGAACCAAATAGACCAAGCTAATAATTCACTTTTTGGGAAAGAGGGGGGGGGGGGGGGGGGGGGATTTCTGGGGTAAACAGACTTTTTTAAAACATTGACCTGACGAGCAATACAGAAAACTTTTTACTCATTTTACTTGGTTAATGACTACGCCATCAAAACCAATCTGTCCCATAATGCAATGTTCCTCACCTTTCTCTTTCCCACAGCACTGCATAACCTCCAGTATGAATGCAACCAGGACCTGCCATGCCACGAAGCCCGCCAAGATATACACCATGTAGTCTGGTACTTGTGCCTTTTGCAGCTGAACTCCAAAGAAGATAGTTATCACTGTTGAACAAATAAATAGACATATGTGAGAAATCATGTTCTAGCTATTGAATTGGCAGAAAGAGAGGATAATTAAGTTTCATTCTTTGAATAATTCTTCCTAAAAAAAAATAATAAAAAAATAAAAAATAGAGCTTTTATATATCATAACACCCACTAAATGTGCTCAAAGTGCTTTACAAGGGGTCTCTGACCAACAGCAACATATGACACGTAGAACGAGACATGATGCCTGTTAGGCGATATTACAATTTTTTCCAACAGAGACAAGAGACAATGCTGTTGACGACCAGCTAATCATTTTACACCTGAGTACAGTGAGAGAATACGAGTAAAGAGTCTTTTCCAAGGACTCAATTATGCGCTGAACAAGACTCGAAACCAGGACCTTCTGATCTGAAAGCAAGTATCATAACATAAGACTGCACAGCCGCACGTCTATGGCCATGTTTCAAATGCTTTGTTTATAAAATAAATTTCAGCATAATAAACTACTGCGGGTTGCATCTGGATGTAACGGTGCAGAAATTCCCTATTGTGACCAAGTCCTGTTGCCTCCAACGGAGAATTATATGAATATTATGTGTAAAAAGAAAGATTTCAAAACTCCATTTTAACTCAAGTTGTCATTTTATCAGTGCATGTTGTACACTATAATAGTGACATTCTTAAATTATGGCAAGTGCAAGTGGAATAGTTAATTATTAATTTCAAAATGCAAACTTACCACTTCATTCACCCCATCTCACTTCAGTCTCCTGACCATGTTGGTCGTAGAGGACACAGGAGAGCTTAATTACCCAGCAAATATTCCACTAAGAATTTCTTTTTGCCTGGTTTGTGTTCTTGTGTGATTTATTTTCAGGTCCATAAAAATACAGGATGATTTTCTATAGAATCCATTCATCAAAGAGCGAAGAAACTTGATTTCAATATCTAACCAATTCCAATACAAAATGTAAAACATGAAATTCTGAGTATAACAGACAATAGAAAAATTCAAATCAAATAAATTATTACCATTATCAGACAAGCTTACCCCCTAGGACGTGAGCTACTGTACCCACAAACCAATGGGCCCAGTTAAAAATTGGGCGGTTTTTAGTTCCAGGGTGTGGACGAATTAATGCCATCAGGGGCTGTCGGATAAACAATGTCATTAGATATTGAAACACAAATAAATAAAATAGTCTTTATAGTGAAAGCAAATCAAATTCCACGAAATGTATCAAACAAAACAAGCTTAGAACGTTTTAAGGTATCCCAGTTTTTGTGTAAAAAAAAAACAAACTTAGCAAAACTGATTTTAATAGATATAATAACAAAATAAATGCAATCGCATTTTTTCCTCAACCTCTATAATTCTTCAACAAAAATTGTTCTCTAGATACCTCGGAATTCTTTTTCCAGTCTCTCAATTAGCCTCCTTTTTATCAATTCCTTATAATTGCCCCAAATTTTTGTTTGTAAAAACAATTATTATAATCATAATCATTTAGGGGTACATAGGTCAAAAGACATTTAAATATCCTGTTAAAAAAAAAATCAAATATAAATATATAATAGTAAATACAAACAATAACAAAACGGTCAAATTGATGCATGGACATTATATGTACATACAGAACATTGTATATATAAACAAAAAGTCAAGTTGGTTCATAAATAATTTTATACAAATAATTGAGAATGTTAAAATATTATAAATAAAACAAAAGGAAAAAAACAAAACCAACAACCAAACCCCCCCCCAAAAAAAACAAAACAAACAACAACAAAACACCCCCCTTCCCCCCACAAAAAAAGCAATTAAATATAAAAGTGTAGATAGCTCCATGTGTGTTTAATCCAGACTTACATTGAGGACGGTCAGAGCTGTGACAATGACACCCATGATAGGGTGGTATTCTAAATACTCATCGTCTTCTATCAACTGTAGAATAAAGAAAAACATCAAATTAAAATCAGATAGCCATAACTCAAGATACAATGAGGCAACAAAGGCAGTGTCTATAATATATATGTTATAAAAATGTTTATAATCTTTTAAGGTGGTCAGGGTGGATCTTTGGTACGGTCTTTGCTTTGTACCCGAAAGATCCCGAGTTCGATCACCCACCGCTGCACTGTGTGGTCTTGAGCAAGTCACCTCACCCTAGCTCAATTTGTGGTGCTGCACTGTGACTGATGTCTGGGTTATTTCAGTCTTCCCTTGGCATACACCCTAGAGAAAAATTTCCCCTATGGGATGAATAAAGGGAATTTTATTTATATATTTCATTTTAAAGTCTATATCTCTTAAGATCTTATATTTTTTATCCTGATGAGTTTCTTTATTTTTGTCATTCAATCTAAACGGATTCCAGGAGGGAAATTTGTTATCCATGGCACCTCCTTTAGTCTGAGACGCAATATTTCTGCTCCAGACACCGGACATTAATCAGAGATCATTGCAATGAGGCATGCAATAAACAAACAAATATGGGGCAGTATGGCTCAGCATTATGGTCCATGCTTTGTATCCAAAAAGTGCCGAGTTCAAATTCCCGTCAAGCTGTTTGGCCCTGAGCATGTCATCTTACCCCAGGTCATTTTGCTGAGCTGCACTGCTCCCTTGGGAATAAATGAAGGAAATTTAATATTTGAACCACTTACATCACTCCAATCCTCAACCTCCAAGAAGATAACCACAAATCCTGCCACTGTTGTACAAAACACAAGGACCATGCATGTCCTGTGAATCTGTGGAAATAAATAGGATTCATTGTACCTTGGCTGAAAATGCTTTATTTATGAATCAATACCATTCATGTTTCATCTTCCTCCTCTTCTTCCCCATCTTTTTCTTCTTCTTCTTCTTTTTCATACTATCTCTCTTATCATCAATATTATTAACAGCATCATTATTGATATTAATACATCTATTACTCGTACTACTACGACTACTACCACTACAACTACTTCTATCAATATTATTACTATCATTATCATCATTACTAATACCACTACTACTACTTTTACTACCACGACTACTACTACTACTACTACTACTACTACTACTACTACTACTACTACTACTACTGTGACTATTATAACGACTACTACTTAAACTAACAATACAGCATAACTACCACATAGCTGCATTACAATGATATATTTTATAATCATCAATATTTTCTCCTAGTTTATATCATATCAAGATAATTTTGTTGTCCATCGTCAAAGCATTTCTCTCTTTACTACTGTAAAATAAAATCCATTGGGAATACATATAATAATTGATGGATTGTTGCGCATTCTGTGGATTCACAAAAGCACTGCATGATTGATTAATCTTCAGAACAAGCAACCCATTGGTGAATTGTTGGGCATTCTATGGATTCACAAAAAGTGCTGCAGGATCGATCATTCATGCAAAATGACAGAGAGCACCTAACAAAAATATTATTAAATTGTAAGTTTTTCTTCTCCGTGAGTTACATTGGCTTCCTGTGGAAAAAAGAGTTGCCTATAAGATTTGTACTGTTGTCTACAAATCCCTGAGCACGAACAGTCCCTCATATATTAAAGACCTTCTAAACATATATGTCCCCAATAGAAACTTGAGGTCAAGCAATGACCAATCAATCCTTGTCAAACCTAAGCCATTGCGTAAAATAGGTGAACAATCTTTTCAATTTTCAGCCCCCCATTTTTGGAACTCTCTCCCATCACACGTGAGATGCTCGGATTCGTTGACAACGTTCAAACCTCGCTTAAAGCTTTATCTTTTTACGTCATAATATTGCAATATTATTTTCATATTTTGTTGTTGTTAAATTGAATTTGTATCACGTTTCCTTCACACTTGTCTCACTGTAATATGTTTTGTTTTATATCACTGTAAAGCGCTTAGAGCCTGTGACAACGGGGTAAAGCGCAATATAAATGCCATTTATTATTATTATTATTATAAGTTCCATAACTATTTAAAATCCGGTAAAAACATGGCGTGCCTATTTAAAACTCCAATGAAAACATAGCATGCCTATTTAAAACTCTTGTGATAACATAGCGTGCTTATTAAAGATCCAGTGAAAACATAGCGTGCCTTTTAAAAATCCAGTGAAAACATAGCGTGCCTATTTAAAACTCCATTGAAAACATAGCGTGCCTATTTAAAACTTCAGTGAAAACTTTACCTGAAACCAGACTTTCTGTGAACACAAGTCTTCTGTCCATACAGGCTTGTAATATCTTGCTGCTATAATTCCAATACTTGCAAAGAAAATCCAAGCTGCTACCATTAGACTCCCTGTGACAATAATTAACGAGTATTTCATCCATTAATGATGTATTCTTCAATTTAAGAGGGAGAATTAATTCCTTCATTCAAAAATAATTGTTTTCTCAGTTAAAAAGGCAAATGTCGCTGCTTGAAGTTTGAAAAAATAATTAACAATAGTCAAATTGAATGAGAACTTCAAGTTAGCTGTCTTTGTTAATTAATTAATTAATTAATTAATAATAATAATAAATAATAATAATAATAATAATAATAATAATAATAATATAATAATAATAATAATAATAATAATAATAGACTCTTATACAGCACACAGTATCCTCAACATGGAGGCTCTTGGCGCTTTAAATTACATCAACACAAAACAATATAGAAAGTACATGACATCAAAAAAGAAATGTTTTCAAGGATTTCTTGAAAACAGACAATGATTTGGATTTTACATTAAACCTTCCGTTCCATTTGACTAATGATATATATTTCTCTGTTGAACAAGCATAATATCATTGATTTAATGGATTTTATTGTGAACAGGTAATCTAATTTTCCACATTACACTCAGGTCTGAACGAGTACTCGGCTATAATTAGTGACTGATATGGAGGGACTAGTGCAAAAAGGACAATAATCAATACTCGGTTAATAAAAATTTCGCCCTAAATAGCCTGCAGGGGGGTGGGGGGGGGGGGGGGGGGGGTTAAATGAAACATAGTGAATGCATAGAGCATAGAGAATCTGTGAAAATGTTCCGAATTAAAGTGTTACTAGGATGCTAGAAGCTGTGGACTGTAAAAAGTAATACCCAAAAATGAATAAAACAGCTTAAAAAAAGGACAAAATACCCGGGATGCTTCAGGTTCAAAACCCTTCTTCAGCCAACAGCAAAAAAAAAAAAACCCAATAAAGACATAAATACATTACTAAATTCCATCTGCTATTTCGCCAACAAACTTTCGTCGTGTTTGTGTGCTGACCCCATGACCTCAAGAAGTGACAAAAGGGACTCGGGATAGATACTAAGTTTGAAACCTCTTTTGTTTTGGAGTGGTGGATGGCGTAGATTGTAAAACATTCCTCTCGTGGTCAGGTGCAGTTGCTGTAACAGAAGGGTCGTGGGTTTGAACCCTCATTGCCCAAAAGCTTTTATTCTCTATTGTCCTCTGTCACTTTCCTACTCACTTCATTTCCCGTTATTATCAACATAAGTGCCTGCTCCACTCACTTTTCTGAATCAATACTTACCATGAGCTTTGACAAGGGGATATTCAAGGTCTTCTGCTCCGACATTTGGAGTGTCACTGCTGGAATATTTTGAGGATGTAAAGAATTTGTTTCCTCCGTGGTAATTAACACTTACACTCTGACCATCTGGGGAAATAGAAAAGAATTCATTAATTGTACCACTTCCTCTTCTTCTTCTACTTAGTGATTATTGTAGTCGCCTCTTAAATAGAGGATCCAGACTACAGTTCATATTCATGAATTTCAACACACACACACACACACACACACACAAATACACACACATACACATATTTCAAAAAACATGTTTTGATCATTTCAAGATTTGGTATTTTTTCTACGTTTATTATCATTATTACTATTATTATTATTATTATTATTATTATTATTATTATTATTATTATTATTATTATTAATATTATTATAATAATTATTATTATTATTATTATTATTATTATTATTATTATTATTATTATTATGATTATTATTATTATTATTATTATTATTATTATTTAATTATTATTATTATTATTATAATCATTATTATTATTGACGAAAACCTGAGGTTAAATAAACTTTGAAACTTTGTAAATTCTGTATTGTTGTTAGTTTCTATCAACTCCTGAGGGAGTTTATTCCAAAAAAGAATGGTTGAGAGAAAGAAAGATTGTAGGCGGGTGTCTGTACCTTGTTCTTGATGTCTGAATTGATAATTTGTTGTCATGTCCCCTTGTTAGTCTTTTTATTTTTTAAATAATTTTTTTTTAAATTTTGGTTTGATGTAATTAAGGAGTTTTATGCTGGCGTTGCCTGTGTTCATTTTTTGTAAAGTACATATCTTTTTTCTTTAGTGAAGATGTTGCATTTATTCCAGACCTAATCTTTCTGAGTGAGTTATTAAATATTCTAATTGAAGCCGTATTTTGTACTATTTTGATCCTGTTGAAATCAGTTTTGGTGTAGGATCCCACACTATTTCTTGCATATTACTTCTGATCCTCCTACTCATCCCATCCTCCTCCTCCACAAAATGAAGCATTATATAGCACATCGAGCACGATGAATGACTTGAAATGCACAGCGACAAATCTTTTTGTTTTTAAGGGTTTTACGCGCTTGCAACACAATTAGATCAAATCAGCACCAGTAAAAAGGAAGAAAATGGGTTAGTACAAAGTTTTAGAATTACAATTAAAGCTCCCTAGAATAAGTAAAACAAGGAGAATTAGTTCAAATAGGGAACAGATGTAGATTCCAAGAGCACACTATCAGTGTACTTAATTTGATATAACCTAAATGACTCACCAGACACAAGCACAGGTACACGCCAAGAGGAACACACTCAAATGTTTACAAATGATATACACGTAAAACAAAAATAATACATGCATAACATAGAGATGATTTACAAAACAAAAAATATCATCTCCCAAAACTCTAACTATACATTTGACTGCTTCCCTCCCAGCCAGGGTATCCGACCAGGGCTAGGACCAAACCAAGTAATCTTCTTCAAAGACAATGACAGAAAGCATGTTGAATGGTAAACAGATATAGGGTAATAGAAGACACAGTAAGTGCCTCCCTGCCCACTATGGAAGGTCAGGAACCTCACCCAATAAAATATTGTTTAAATTTAACTACCAAGACATAGGATTATGACTTACTGACTGAGGCACTCCCCTTTGCAAATAGAATGATCCATTTCTTGCCGACATCAAAGCGTTTGGAGTCAGCAGATGCAGCCTTTGGTCGCTTGATTGTGCAAGTGAGAACTCTGTCTTCAATTTTGGACCCTTCCAATGTTAGTTGCTGAAATAAGAGGGATTTCATTTCAGCTGTTATCACTTATTTATACCTGTTATTAATATTCACTTTTTCATTTTTACATTGAAACTTACTCTCAGGTGTTTTATTTTAGTTAACATTTTTTTCTCTCTCTCCCTCCCTCTCTCTCCCTCCCCCCCCCCACTCTCTCTCTCTCTCTCTCTCTCTCTCTCTCTCTCTCTCTCTCATGTTTTATATTTCTGTTCTTGACTTTTGTTGGGTTTTTTTTCTTCTAGATTTAGTTAATATATTAAAACTATTTCCATTACTTCCTCTATTATCAAGCCCTGTTTATGTAATACTAAAGCTAATACAGTTAAGCCCAAATTTATCCACATTCAATAAATATGACAACATTCAAAAAATGTAACAAGAAAAGAAATGGGTAGAAAAGTGCCAGAAGACAAAAGAGAATGCTTTAAGCCTTTACGGTGATCAGGATTCAAACCTCATTGCCACAAAAGTTTTTATTCTCTGTTGTCTTCTGGCACTTTTCTACTCACTTCATTTCTTGTTATTTACAATATAGTGCCTGCTCCACTCATTTTTTTTCTGAATCAAAGATGTAAACAACACATAAAAAACAGGCTGGCAATAACCACAACTCAAGGAGGCAAAATGTCAGGAGAGTGTGAGCATATTTTGTAAGAAAGTCCAGTAGGCAATGACCCACAAAGGGCTTAGCAGATGACTCACATTATCTGTAAACATTGTTGGAGGTTTTTTACCGGTGTTCTCAGCACTGAACATTACTACTGTCCCGTCAGACGCAGAGGCACAACCAATCACACTGTCATCACCCTGACGATATAAAAATACAAATGTTAATGTTAAAATAACAAAAGAGTAGAAATTAACCAACATATAGATAAATAATGAAGCTGAATATAACAACGTAGCTCTTTAGAGCACTAAGAGAGAATTTACAAGAATTCTGTAGCATGAAATGGACTGCAACAATTGTTTGTTATTATTTCAATATAAGTAAGACCGAATAATGGACTTTCTTGAAAGTCATAGGATGCTAAACGATAACCAGCATGGTTTTAGATCAAAGAGATCATGCATTACTCAACTTTTACAGGTGATGGAGGATTTTACCAAGTTAATTGATCTTGATCAATGCATTGATGTTGTTTATCTTGATTTATGCAAAGCTTGTGATTCTGTACCACATGAGAGATTTTTCATTAAACTAAAAGCATATGGAGTTAAAGGGAATATTTTTAACTGGATTAAAGACTTCCTTAATAATCGAATACAAAGAGTCATTGTCAATGGGGTGGGGTCGGATTTTAAGAATGTAATTAGCGGTGTACCCAAAGGAAGTTTATTGGGACCACTTTTATCTCTTTTATATATAAATGATTTACCATGTGGCATAAATTCAGCCTGCAAACTGTTTGCAGACGATATGAAGATTTATAGTACAACTGAGCATCATGACATTTTTTCAAATGGTCTAACATGGCTTTTGAATTTTAATGTTTCGAAATGTAAAGTATTACATATTGGAAAAAATAATCCGTCATAATTATTTTACGGATACTTCCATGTCAAATCTACTTTCCGTTGTGCTTTATGAAAAAGATGTGGGAGTTACTTTTGATTCATTTTTTAATTTTGATGTACATATTGATAATTGTATAAGCTGTGCAAACAGAATGGTGAGAATAATATACAGAACCATTATAAGACTAGATAAAACCATATTTTTGTATTTGTATAAATCGCTCGTTCGACCAATTCTAGAATACGAAAATTGCATCTGGAGCTCATTATAAAAAAGACAATCGACTAGTATGAAAGTGTACAGAGGAGAGGTACCAAAAAGATTTATGCAATACAGTATTTATCTTATAAGGAAAGGTTAGACTTTCTTGACATACCAAGTTTGAAATATAGAAGAATTCGTGGGGATTTAATCCAGGTTTATAGATTAGACCATGGTCTGGATGGGATAGACTTTTCTGATTTTTTTCATATTCTAATATTACTTTTACTAGAGGGGACAAGTTTAAGATTTTTGTCACTAGATGCAAAACAAACATAAGACAAAACTGGTTAGGTATTCGTATTGTCCAGAAATGGAACAATTTGAAATTTGAAACAAAGAATGAAAAATCTATGGATTATTTCAAGGTGTTTGTAGACAGGGAATTATATGAAGAGAGATTTATATATGACGAATGATTGTTGTTTGCACTGCTGTTGACATGCCTTTCAATCTTGTATGTAAATATCATGCATTGTTACCTTATTATGGTTATCTTCTATATTTATGGATGTATGAGTGTATGTGTGTGTGTGTGTGTGTGTGTGTGTGTGTGTGTACTTTGCATGTCAAGGTTAAAGATATATGTTTGTACATCACACATACATGAGTACATTTAAGTTGTTATACTATTTTTACCACGTGTATCATTATTGTAATCTTTATTAAGGGCATTCAATGGATTTTATCCTATTTCGCCCTATACCATATGTTATGTTATGTTAAGTCTCTTACATCAAATCTAACAAACTCAGCTACCCTATCACTAATGGCTAAACAGGAGATCAGAGAACAAAAAGACAAGAAAAAAAAACATAAAAGAAAAAAACCCAACAATATGGTTGCAATATCGATGGTCAGTGGATCAACAATGCTCTGAAGTCCTGATTTTCACAATCGGTGGGTCAAAACTATTTTTAGCACATAACTTAATCCCACAGAAAAGGTTGATACTAATGAAATTTAGATGAATATTAGGTCATATGTTAAAACAGTTTATAAACTACAAACCATTTTGTCATCAGATGAAAACCCAATGGCTGCATATGATGTTGTGGAAGAGACAGCAGATGCTATTGTATAGGAAACAGAATCGCCTTTCTCCTCCCAAGAAATGACAGTCTCACATTTGGAACCTTCACACTTGGAAACACAGCCCAGAGTTTGACCACAGCCTGCTGGAACAACCAAATCTCCACTCTCAACCTGAAATGATGAATCGTGAAAAAAATATTGAAATATACTGAAAATTCATTGGTAACACTTTTGACGAACCCCAGTAACCATTATTCATGGAAAAATTCCCTGATAAAATAAAATATAGTCTGGAAATTTTTTCTCGTAAAGACCATATATGAACATATTTCGTGCAAAAGGTTTTCTTCATCAAATGGTTTCACTCTGAAATCATAGAAAAGGATACATATTCATCCAGCTTCCCCTTAACTGTTGTTATCAAACAACCAATACGTGAAGAACTGAACAAGTGTGTATGAAAGATGCCAGACAAAGCAAGAAAGAAAAATACAAGAAAAAAACCATCCCAAAAAATCAGTCGATGTAGGACAAGACATGATGTCTGACTGTTAGGCGATAATGCATCTTTTATTTTGGTAGAGACAATGCTGTTAACAGCCAGGTACTCGTTTTCCACCTGAGTACAGTGAGAGAATTTGAGTAAAGAGCCTTTCCCAAGGGACTCAACTTTGAACTGCTCAGAGTGGGACTCAAACCCTGTACCTATAAATCCACAGGTGAGTGTCATTCCACTAGACTACTTAGCCGTACAAATCATAAACTTAAAAAAACAAAACAAAAAAAAAAACTAAAAAAACTTAAGCTTTTATATAGCGCAATATCCACTAAATGTGCTCAAAGCACTTTACAAAGGGTCCCTGACCAACAGCAACACGTAACATACAGAATGAGACATGAAGCCTTTTAGACAAAATTGCAGTTTTTTTTTCCAAAAGAGACAATGCTGTTAACAGCCAGGTATTCATTTTACACCTGAGTACGGTGAGAGAATGTGAGGAAAGAGCCTTTTCCAAAGACTCAACTATGCCTCGAACCCAGGACCTTCCGATCCGAAAGTGAGTGTCAAACCACAAGATCACATAGCTACACAATTTTAGATTCTATTTACAGTTTCATTATCTATCTCAAGGGTGGCCGAGT
Organism: Berghia stephanieae; assembly: GCF_034508935.2. Lineage (NCBI taxonomy): Eukaryota > Metazoa > Mollusca > Gastropoda > Nudibranchia > Aeolidiidae > Berghia > Berghia stephanieae. The sequence continues at coordinate 136,351,252 of NC_088360.1, read as the reverse complement.
GGTTAAGGCACAGCACTGTGAGGTTCAAGCCCCACTTCAGGCACTTTCGTTTTTTTCCTTGGGCAAGATTATTAATCCCCAATTTTGCTCACTTGGACAACATGGGTGATTCCTGTTGACATCAAACATCTTGTTTGATAAATTATCTATATTCCTTCGTGGAATGCCTAGGCAATGATATTGTACGATGTCGTGGTGGAAGGGCATCATTAGAAATAATTTTTTATCTGCCTCAACACTCACCGGAGGAGTAGTAGTTGAATCCGTGTCTACAGGGGAATAAAAATATAATTTGAAATTCTTCACACATGAATACAGTGGACCCATGGTTCAGTTTTTGGTTTGTTTGTTTTTAATTTTTTTTATGGTGCTTGCAACACATTAAGGTTATATCAGTTCCAGTAAAAAGGAAGAAAATGGGATAGTACAAAGTTCTAGAATTACAATTAAAGCACCCAAGAAAAGGTAAGACAAAGGGGAATTGTTCAAATAGGAAACAGATGTAGATTCCAAGAGCACACAATCAAACTACTTAGATTGAAATCACCTAAAAGTCTCATCCAAACACAAGCACAGGTCCCCACTAAGAGGAATACACTCAAATGTTTACAAATCATATATAACACGTAAACAAAACATAATATAGTGCATAACAGAGAAATGATTTACAAGGAAAAAATTATCATCTCCCAAAACTCTAACTATACATTTGACTGTTTCCCTCACAGCTAGGGTATCTGGCCAGGACAAAACCAAGTAATCTCATTCCAAGACAAAGACAGAAAGCAAGTTGGAAAACATATATAGGGGGATGGAAGACACAGTAGGTGCCTCCCTGCCCACTATAGAAGATCAGGAACTCTACCCAGACATGTAAGATTGACAGCAATTTTCTCAGTCTGACAGAGTCAACCGATCTGTATGAAAAGTAGAAGAAAAAAAGTGAAGCTCTTATCAAACCATCCTTACGTTAGTGTTTGCTTTTAAGGGTTTTACAGCGTTTGCGACACATTTAGGTCATTTCATTGCCATTAAAAAGGAAGAATATGAGATATGAAAAAAAATTTTAATTTACAATATAATCACCAAAGAAAAAGTAAGACAAAGGGAAATGGTACAAGGAACAGATGTAGATTCCTAGAACACCCTATAATTGTACATAGTTTGAGATCACCTCAAAGTCTCATCCAGACAAAGCACAGGATCCCACTAAGAGGAACACACTCAAATGCTTACATTATTTATTCAAAACAACAAATATAACAATACATTACAGAGAGAAGATTTACAAGGAAAAAATGGCATCTCCCAAAACTATACATTTGACTGTTTCCCTTTCAGCTAGGACAAGGGAAAGGACAAAAACCAAGTAAACTCATTCCAAGCCGTACAAAAATCAACTCGGAAAACAGATGTAAGGGGATAAAAGACACAAAAAGTGACCTCCTGCCCACCATGGAAGGTCAAAGGACACCGCCCAGTAACGTTAAAAGTCATTCCACATGTTCAAACATATTTTCTAAAAACAAAATACTTACTTGGATCCAGGTTCAAATTAGGCTTGTCGTTGCTTGAATACTTTTCAGACGTAAAAACTCTGTTTTCTTTTCCATGATAATTTAAAGAAACATCTTGTCCATCTGGGAAAAATGAGGTGATTCGATTTAACTCTCAATATTCATCAGAGATACGTTAAGGCAAACTTGAGCTTTTATATAGAGCAATTCATTCCACACGACAACATAGCCGTACAAATCATAAACACAAAAAAAACCCCCCAAAAATCTTGAGCTTTTATATAACACAATATCCACTAAACATGCTCAAAGCGCTTTACAAAGGGTCTATACCAACAGCAACAAGTAACATGTAGAACGAGACATGGCACCTGCTAAGCGATATTACATTTTTTTCTCTCGACAAAGATGATGCTGTTAATGACCAGGTACTCATTTTACACCTGAGTATGGTGAGAGAATGTGAGTAAAGAGCCTTTTCCAAGCACTCAATTATGCGCTGAACATAGATAAAAACAAAGAATAAAGACTGTCACTAAAATGAAATTATAAAACCTATGTGAACTGTGGACTGGTTTCCATAATCAGGGATACCGCAGAATTGATGATGGTGATGATGATGATGATGTTGATGACGATGATGATGATGATGATGATATGAATGTCATCTAATTAATAAAGAGAAAAAAACCCCGAAAGTCTTACATCTCCAAAGATACAAGTTTCAATCATATAGGCAGTGAACAATTTTCCTTTTCCCGTCTAAATTCAGTTTATCCAACACCTTAACACTGAAATAGCTGACTGTAAACCAAATAGTCTCATTCCAGAATACAATCCCTCCTCCGCCAAAAAAAAAAATAAAACCCAAAAAACCCAACCCCCCCCCCACCCCCAATAAAAAAAAAACAAAAAAAAACCCAATATGAACCAAAGCCACACAGAAAGTACACATGAAATTTGGGATCGTAAGAAACAGCAAGGATGTGGATTGATTTAGAATATACACGCATGGTCCCAGAACCCAAGGGGAATGTTTTCCATACTTGTCCAGTCAATAGTCTAAATTACTCGCGGACAGTGGCTGATCCCCTGGAAAAAAAAAATGATCCATTTCTGGCTGAGATCAACACGATTTCCAGAAGCTGCCTATGGTCTGCTAAACGTACGGCTAAGAGAAAATTACAATGTCTAAATTACTCACTGACAGTGGCTGATCCGCTGGCAAAAAAAAAAGAAAGATCCATTTCTAGCTGACATCAACACGATTTCCAGAAGCTGCCTATGGTCTGCTAAACGTACAGCTAAGAGAATTTCAATGTCTAAATTATTCACTGACAGTGGCTGATCCGCTGGCAAAAAAAAAAAAGAAAGATCCATTTCTACCTGACATCAACACGATTTCCAGAAGCTGCCTATGGTCTGCTAAACGTACAGCTAAGAGAATTTCAATGTCTAAATTATTCACTGACAGTGGCTGATCCGCTGGCAAAAAAAAAAGAAAGATCCATTTCTACCTGACATCAACACGATTTCCAGAAGCTGCCTATGGTCTGCTAAACGTACAGCTAAGAGAATTTCAATGTCTAAATTATTCACTGACAGTGGCTGATCCGCTGGCAAAAAAAAAGAAAGATCCATTTCTACCTGACATCAACACGATTTCCAGAAGCTGCCTATGGTCTGCTAAACGTACAGCTAAGAGAATTTCAATGTCTAAATTATTCACTGACAGTGGCTGATCCGCTGGCAAAAAAAAAAGAAAAAGATCCATTTCTGGCTGACATCAACACGATTTCCAGAAGCTGCCTTTTGGTCTGCTCAACGTACAGCTAAGAGAATTTCAATGTCTAAATTACTCACTGACAGTGGCTGATCCCATGGCAAACAAAATGATCCATTTCTGGCTGACATCAACACGATTTCCAGAAGCTGCCTTTTGGTCTGCTCAACGTACAGCTAAGAGAATTTCAATGTCTAAATTACTCACTGACAGTGGCTGATCCCATGGCAAACAAAATGATCCATTTCTGGCTGACATCAACACGATTTCCAGAAGCTGCCCTTGGTCTGATAAAGGTACAGCTAAGTACACTGTCAGTCAAATTGGACTTTTCCAATGTCACGCCCTGTAAATCAATCGAGTCATACAATCATCATCATCATTCAAAGGTAGGCATATTGAAATTTATACTTAGCTACTTGAAGCTGTCGACTGTAAAAAGTAATAAATAAAAATGAATATAACAGTTTAATGTGGTCTAGTGGTATGACACTCGCTAACGTATCAGAAGGTCCTGGGTTCGAACCTCGCGCTCGGCGCATAGTTGAGTCCTTGGAAAAGGCTCTTTACTCACATTCTCTCAGCGTACTCAGGTATAAAATGAGTACCTGGCCGTTAACAGCGTTGTCTTTGTCCGAAAAATTGTAATATCGTCTAACAGGCGTCATGTCCTGTCCTACATGTTAAATGTTGCTGTTGGCCAGGGACCCCTTGTAAACGGCTTTGAGCACATTTGGTGGATATTGCGCTATATAAAGCTCAAAGCTCAATTTAAAAAAAAAAAGAACATTATACCAAACACGCAACATTTTAGACTCAAAACCCTTCTTAAATTAAAAAAAAGAGCTTTTATACAGCACAATATCCACTAAATGTGCTCAAAGCTGTTTACAAGGGGTTCCTGGCCAACAGCAACATGTAACATGTGGCCTGAAACATGACGCCTGTCAGGCGATATTACAATATTTTCAGACAGAGACAACATGGTTAACGGCCAGATACTCATTTCACAACTGAGTATAGTGACAGAATGTGAGTAAAGAGCCTTTTCCAAGGACTCAACTATGCGCTGAGCGAGGCTCGAACCTTCCCATCCAACAGCGAGTGTCATACCACTAGATCACATAGAGCCACACAGCTAACAACAAAAAAAAATCTCCCAATGAAATCATAAATATATCGTTTTTGTTTACATCCTAATATTTTATACAGAAAGGGCTCCGTGGACCTAGGCTCATAAGAACTGCCAGACAATGAGGTGGATTGTTTGTAAAATTGTCATATTTGTAAAGAACTACTACATTTTATTGAAAACAATAGGAGGAGGAATATTAAAAGCTGTTGTACCAACTGTCGTTGTTGTCAATTAAGCACATCTAGATGACACCGTCAACCAACTACTTCTACTACTACTACTACTACTACTACTACTACTACTACTACTACTACTACTATACTACTACTACTACTACTACTACCACTACTACTACTACTACTACTACCACTACTACTACTACTACTACTACTACTACTACTGCTGCTGCTGCTGCTGCTGCTACTACTACTACTACTACTACTACTACTACTACTACTACTATTACTACTACTACTACTACTACTACTACTACTACTACTACTACTAACTACTACTACTACTACTACTACTACACTACTACTACACTACTACTACTACTACTTACTACTACTACTACTACTACTACTACTACTACTACTACTACTACTACTACTACTACTATATTATTATTATTATTATTATTATTATTATTATTATTATTATTAATATCATTATCATTATTATTATTATTATTATTATTATCATTATCATTATCATTATTATTATTATTATTATTATTATTATTATTATTATTATTACTATTATCATTATCCTCCCCCTCCTCTTCCCCCTTATCCTCCTCTTCCTCCTCCTCCTACTTCTTGTTCACCTTCTTCTTCTTATCATGATTATCATTATTATTATTATTATTATTATTATTATTATTATTATTATTATTATTATTATTATTATTATTATTATTATTATTATTATTATTATTATTATATTATCATTATTATCATTATTATTATTATCATTATCATTATCATTATATTATTATTATTATTATTATTATTATTATTATTATTATTCTGGGTGGGGTTCCTGACCTCCCATAGTGAGTAGGGAGGTACATTCTCTGTCTTCTATCCCCTTATATCTGTTTTCCAACATGATTTCTGTCTTTATCTTGGAATGAGATTACTTGGTTTTGTCCCGGCCCTGGCTGGAGTCCTGGCTGGGAGGGAAACAGTCAAATGCATAGTTATTGTTTTGGGAGATGATATTTTTTTCCTTGTAAATCATCTTTCGGTTGAGTATTATTATATTTGTTATTTTGAATGTATAATGTAAGCATTTGAGCGTATTCCTCTTTGTTGGATTTTGTGCTTGTGTCCGGATGAGACTTATAGGTGATCTTAAACTAGTACATTTGTGGTATGCTCTTGGATTCTACATCTGATCCCTATTTGTTCCCAGCTCCCCTTTGTCTTACTTTCTCTTGGGTGCTTTAATTGTAATTCTAGAACTTTTTACTATCCCATTTTCTTCCTTTTTCACTGGCGCTGATATAACCTAAATGTGTTGCAAACACAAAAACATATTATTTTTATTTTTTTTTAAAGTCCAAATACCACAAAGTATATATATTTAAAAAAAGGAAATAGAAAAGAAAATACCTACATTATCCTGGAACATGGTGGGTGTTTTCCCGTTATTTTGGGCATTAAACACCACAACGTTCCCATCTGATGCCCTGGCACATCCAGTAACGCTGTCATCGCCCTGGAGCAATGAAACATTTCCCATTTTAAAATGTGTACAACAAATCACAAAACGATCAAAAAGGGGCCTCCCTTAATTTTACACAGACATAAATAAATGCTGAAAGTTTGTGCAAGAATAATGTTGTCTTCTGGCACTTTTCTACTCACTTCATTCCTTGTTATTATTATAACACAAGTGCCTGTTCCAATCACTTTTCTACTCACTTCATTCCTTGTTATTATTATAACACAAGTGCCTGTTCCAATCACTTTTCTACTCACTTCATTCCTTGTTATTATTATAACACAAGTGCCTGTTCCAATCACTTTTCTACTCACTTCATTCCTTGTTATTATTATAACACAAGTGCCTGCTCCAATAACTTTTCTGAATTAATGTATCGGAGCTTACTCAGTGTCTCAATCATCTCTTTGAAAATCACAAACAAAAGAGTGAAAATGGAGAGACTTCGGATGGGAATAATATACAGGCAATGGATGTTTCGGGTAAAAACCCTTCATCAGCACAATAATAAACAAATTAACGTGGAACACAAATTTTCCATGTTAATTTGTTTATTGTTGTGCTGACGAAAGGTTTCTACCCGAAACGTCCATTGTCTGTATTGTTCCCATCCGAAGCCTCTCCAGTTTCACTCTTTTGTTTGCATTTTCACGATCACAGGCTTCAGGCAGCCCCTATCACTCTCTCATCGTCTGTGATTAGAGCTCACAAACAACACTGCTGGCTCGCCAACAAACTGTTGTCGTATTTGTGTGTTGACTTTGTGACTTAAAAAAGTCAAGAGAGGGACTCTTTGATTAGTGGATTGCAAGGCGATGATTATTGAGTGTCCCTCTCATGGCGGCAGAGTTGTCTTAACAGTCGGATTATAGATAGTTTGTGCTTGGCTAAGAAGCTCATAACATTGCCATCCGGAAGTATAACGGACCAACACACAAAACTGTGTGTATCCATGAACGTTTATAGTCGGGTTAATACAGTTCAGTGAGCATTACTCATAAACGCGGATGGCAAAAAACAATAACAAAGACCTGAGTGACGTCATCTTCGAACTATCTATAGGTTCAAATCCTCAACACCGCAAAGTTTTTTATTCTCAACTGTCTTCTGGCACTTTTCTACACACTTAATTTCTTGTTATTGTTTATGAATAGTGTGTTAATTGTTCATCTTTTGATAGCAATTCAAATGTCCTGCTATCCTTTAATAAATAAATAAACAACTGAATAAAATTCCCTTTATTCATCCCACTGGAGAAATTTGTCTCTCGGGTCTATTCCAAGGGAAGACTGGAATAACCCAGGCCCAGGCGTCAGCCGCAGAGCAGCGCCGCAAAGTGAGCTAGGTCGAGGTGACTTGCTCAGGGCCACACAGCGCAGTGGCGGGTGATCGAACCTGGTACCTTTCGGATACGAAGCAAAGACCGTACCACTGAGCCACGCTGCCCCTAAATCATTCTAGATATATTTTTTTCTGTCAATAAATTATAATCTGACATAACCCCCCCCCCAAAACAACAAAAAAAAAAACAACAAAAAGACAAAACGAAGTGACTATTGGTCAGTACCGACTAATAGGCTTCAGAGCCGGCTTTTATGGACAATGACACTTGCTTGCTATCCTTTGGATAGGATGCTAGTCTTTCGCAAAGTCCTTTCCACCACATCTAACAGACTCAGCTAGCCATTCACTGCTGTGGACAGGGGGGTTAGAAAAAATTTCCGACTGCACTCGAGATTGATCTCGGCCCCTTTGCGCGTGAAGTGAGTGCTCTACCAACTGAGCTATCGGTACTCCTCCCTGCCCATTGGGAAGTACTGACCAATAGCCCTAGCCTTAAAAACAATAACACCAATACTATCACATAATATTATACAATTCATACCATTCGTTGGTCAGCTGAAAACCCAAGTGCTATATAAGATGTCGGTGAAGACACCTTGGCCATTATTTTATACATGACTTTGTCCGTTTTATCTTCCCAGGAAATGAACATGTCACAGGTTGCATCAGTGCACGATTTAAAGAGGCATCCTTTATCAACGCCACAGCCCGCTAGGATTGAAGATGAACCTGAACCAGCCTGGATTGGATGCAAGAACATATATATATATATAATATATATATATATATATATATATATATATATATATATATATTATATATATTGTGGGATTTTCTAAGTTCAAAACGAAAGAGATCAGTGATGAAATTAAGTATCAGGCAAACAGTAACTTGAATAGTATGGATGAAGATTTGTAAACGCTCACTTGTATAATATGAACATTTATATGGTGTTCACTTGTATAAATATAATATGAAAATATATATAACGTTCACATGTATGTTTTTTAAGAGTAAATAAACAAAGATTAATTAATATTAACTTGTATGTAACGTTTACTTGTATATTTTTTGTTAAATAATTGAATTATATTAATATGAAAATTTAACGTCCACTTATATTATTTTTGATTAACAAATAAAATAAAATTAATACGAACATAACTATAACGTTCACTTGTATGTTTTAAAAATAAATAAAATAAAATTAATGTGAACATTTCTATAATGTTCACCTGCTTACTAAAAAAAAATTAATAATATTTATATAGGGCGTTTCCACAGTGTTTACATGCTCAATGCTTTCTAATGATTCATACCCCCCCAGCTGAAACCTTATTTCCATTTCATACAGTACAAATAATCGGTTATGCGTTCTTTATTTTTATACTGACATTCTTACCATTTATGTCATGCCATATACTCATTCATATCTGAGTCGTGTGGGGTAATATTATAAAGTGTCTCATCCATGGATTCTATGTCCGGACCAGAAATTTAAAAAAATGTTAAAACGCGCTTTGTCTATTTAGAAATGATTCATTTGATGACACAAACCCCTGAATTCGTGTATGTCTAAGTAGAAATGATTCATTTGATGACACAAACCCCTGAATTCTTGCATGTCAAAATAGAAATGATTCATTTGAGGATACAAACCCCTGAATTCGGACAATCTCCGGATAGAGTGGTAGGAGACAATACATCTGATGGATTGAGAGCTACACTTGCGTCCTTGAGAACTTCTGACCTCACAGCGATCCAGAATGTGTCATGTTGCTCTACAAAAGTAACTCTGAAAAAAAAAATGTAGAAAAAGAAATTGTTGTAGGTATATTAATGTTTTCCCCCTCATCAGATGTGCGAAACAACAGGCTCAACCGAAACCCCCCCCCCCCCCAAAAAAAAAAACAAAAAAACAAAACAAAACAAAACAAAAACAAACTTGACCATTTATATAGCATTATATCTACTAAATGTAAGTCCTTGCAAACAACAACATTTAACATGTAAGATAAGAGATGACGCCTGTTAGGCGATGTCACATTTTTTTACCCCCTGACAGAGACCTAGCTGTTAACGGCCAGTACTCATTTTACACATGAGTACGATGAGAGAATGATACACAAATGATCCATTACATTACCGGATGCATTACACATTATATTTTGGCAATGACATCTATTATTTTTACAGCTGAGAATTTTTTATACTCTTATGTTTAACTCTCTCTATACCAACTACAGGCATATTGTCACATTCGTTACCAGACAACGAACAATTCTCTCATTCAGATTTCTGTTGTATCCTGCGGTTATGTGGTCTTGTGGTATGACACTTGCTGGTCCTGGGTTCGAGACCCACTCAACGCAAAGGAAAAGGCTCTTTACTCACATTCTTTTACCATACTCATGTGTAAAATGAATACTCGGAAAAATTGTCATATCGCCTGTGTTGTTATTTTTTGCTCGGGACACTTTGTAAAGCGATTTGAGCACGTTTAGTGGATATTGCGCTATAAAAAAAGCTCAAGATTTATTTACAAAATTTGAAGAATATATTGATCATAGTTATAAGAACTCTATGTTGTGTTGTAGCGGCCGCTTTGGTGAATAAAATTATGTATAGCATGTCTTATTCTTTTTGAGTTAAGAGTTTTAAAAAATCAGGTTTTACGTTGCGTGGGAGTGCGTTTCGTTTTGGGGGAATCCCGAACAAGGTAGTAAGGAGAAAGTTAAATTTTTTTTGGAAAAGTTGAGGGATCTCTCAATTTATAGATTCTTAATTTATAACGACGTGTACTTATTTGCAAGTCTGATAATCCAAATTGTTACAGGCTCAATGTTGTAATGGAAATACTCTCAAAGCAACGCAATATAATGTCCATTATAACACTGTTCAACAAGTCCATAATTGCGACCTGCAGATATGCGCACGTCGATTTTGAAGCTTTCTGGCTACAATAAATTATTTTAGTAAAAAAACTGACCTGAATTGAATATGACCTTGACTGCCAGCGGGAGGGTTCCAATTGAAGGTCAAGATTGTCTTCTTTTCTTTGCTTGTATGAATCAACCCTTTCTGAAAACAGAATTTAGATTGAAAAAAACAAAACGATGTTTTAAGCACACTGATCCCCCCCCCCCCCACACACACAAACACACACAAACATTGTGTGCTTCCCTTTGGTTAATAATAGATTTACCGTATTTTTTTTAAACAATGTGTTTCATATCAATTCTTGACATAACAAATTAAAACATTACATTTATGTTAATCACGGGATTTACGGGCGACATTGAGAGATATTCATCACAACAAAAATGTGAAATACAGCGCGTCCTACAGAATAAATTTGCATTCCATCTTCTTCTCTTTTTTCCCTAAAATCACTTTGGTCTTGTCAATAAGTCGCAACTCCGTGCGTCGAAGATCATCTCGACTGTGAGCGTGTTGAGAACAAATGGACGTGCCAAGGCTTTTATTTTGATTTTATCCATTTCTCTGTCAAATTCAATTTGGCCATTTCTTTTAAAAATATTTTCGAGTAGAGAATTCCATATTCGGATGGCGCTTGGAACAATTGAGTTGCAATGAGCATTAACTCGTGACTGCGGGACCTGGTATGAGTGCTATTTTCTTTTGTTTGGTATAAGGCGATCAATTGGGATCGTTGTCAGTCCATGGTGGGCCTTAAAGAGGATTTTTGCTTTTTGTATAGTGCGTCTTTCATGTAATGGCGACCAGTTTAGGATCTCGTGCATTTCATTGATGCTTTCAGTCCTCCTGTATATGTTTCAAACTAACATACATGCTCTGTTTTGAATTTTCTCGAGCTGTTCCATCTGCTTTTTACTCTTGAGGTCCCAAACGCATGCACCATACTCTAAAATTGGCCGTACAAAGACTTTATAGCAGGTTTCTCTGATGTTCCTTGGACAACTTTGTACATTTCTAGTCTTCTTAAGATTCCAAGTTTTGTATTGGTGTTTTTACAAACTTTATCGATGTGGTGCTGCCAAGACATTTTGCTGTCAAGAGTTAATCCAAGATATTCTGTTTTTAGTGTTGTCTCCAATTTTTCTTCATGTAAATAATATATGTCAACAGACGAGAGGAATGAGCAGACATTTGTCATCGCAGAATGCGGGCAGCCAGCTTCAATAAGGACGACGCTGGATAGTAAGTAAGTAATATAATAATCTGAAATTATTATTTTCTTTTTGTTTGTGATACGAATTAGCTGTCATTTCTTCAGGTGGAGTTCCATTTTCCATTCTTTCTCCCATGGTATAGCCTGTCCAGATCTTCTTGCACTATATTATTGCAATCTTTTGATGTTTGAATTTCCCTATAAAGAAAGCTATCGTCCGCAAAAAGTCGAATTTTTGATCATTTTGATACTTTACTCGGCAAATCATTGGTATAAATAATAAAAAAAAAGAATTGTGCCTAAAACTGTTCCTTGAGGTACACCTGACAGGACACACAATATTGTGTGAGAAAAACAGGGATGGGAATGGTGTGTGCTGGTTTGTTGTCTGTGGAAATTGAGCTGGCGAAGTCAAGAATTCCAATCTGTGTCAAAGCTCCGTCCCTTATTAGAAATAGTCCTCATAACGTTATGTCGTGTGTGTTACTGTAAATTTTATAATGTTATAATATCTAGGTGGTACAAATTAAAACACCGCGAAACATCGAAGGAAATGGGGATGATCTATATTACCTTTCCATGTGCTCGGGGTCATTGGTTGCATTGCAAAATGTGCTCAACATGACTCACATAGTGAAAAGTGCTCACAGTTTGAGAAATATCCAACGCCATAATTGGTCGTTTTGCTCTGCATGACTCATGGGTATGTTTACAACTTTCATAAACAAAGCAGGGTGTTTTACATTTATTGAGAAATGTCCAATCGTTGTACAGCAACAAATCATGTGATCGATGACTAGGTGGACGAAAACATGAATATTGATCGCTCTGCTCCTATTAGCGATTGCGTGGCAAACAAATATTCATATATTGTGCGGCTATGTGCTCTAGTGGTATGACACTCGCTTTCGGATCGGAAGGTCCTGAGTTCGAGCCTCGCTCGGTGCATAGTTGAGTCCTTGGAAAAGGCTCCTTCCTCACATTCTCTCACCGTACTCAGGTTGTAAAATGAGTACCTGGGCGTTAACAGTGTTGTCTATGTCGGTAAAATATATGATATGATATATGATATATGATATAATTCCAGATTTATGTAGGCTTTTACAGCCTTTTATCTGCTCTTGTGCATTCGTGAACGTATATAATTCAAGTCTCTCAAAACTGGGCATGCCACATGGTGGAAGGAGGTGTCTGAATTTAACTTTACAAACAGTATTTTTCTGTTTCAAAATGAGCATCAAGACGGCACTTGAATGCCTGCAATGAAGGGGCGTCGACAACTGTTGCAGGCAGGCGGTTCCATTTGTCGACTACCCTAACTGAGAAAAAGTTCTGCCTAATGTTTAGAGAACACCTTTCTTTGGAGAGTTTGAATTTGTGTCCTCTGGTGGTGCTGGTGGAATCAAGATTTAGAGGGCTCGTGCTAACATAGTATAAATTATGTGTGTATTTGTACGCTTCAATTAGGTCTCCTCTGTCTCTCCTATACTGCATGCTAGGTATTCTTATCTTTTTCAGTCTTTCTGTGTATTCTAGATCTTTGAATCCCGGAATGACCCGAGTTGCGCGTCTTAGAACACTTTCTATGAGGTCTTTGTTTTTCTGTAGTCGTGGTGCCCATGCTACATTGCCAAATTCCAAGTGGGGACGTACAAGTGCAGTGAACAATTGTCTCATGTTATCTCTATCAAGATGAGTGAACGACCTCCTAATGAGGCCAACGATTCTGTTTGCTTTATTTACTTGGGTTTCTATGTGCTTAGAGAACTTCAGTTCCTGATCTACTAACACACCTAAATCTTTTTCCTCTTCAGTAGGCTGAAGTATGACAGTCTCGCTAGAGTCATGATTTCTCATTGTGTACTGATGGTGCGGGTTTCTATATCCCAAGTGCAAGACATGGCACTTGTCTGCATTAAACCTAAGCTGCCATTTATCAGCCCACTGTACCAAGCTGTCAAGATCACTTTGGAGCTGAGTTATGAACTCTTCCTTGTCTACTCTAGAGAACACCTTAGTGTCATCTGCATACATTTGGCACAGAGAGTCCACAACGTCTGGAAGATCGTTAATAAATATTACAAACAAAACTGGACCAAGGCAGCTTCCCTGCGGAACACCACTCGATACTGGTGCCCAGTCCGAAAAACTGCCGTTCACCCTAACACGCTGTCTTCTCCCAATCAGGAAATCTGAGATCCAAGCTAGCAAACATGAACTGATGCCATATGATCCAAGTTTCTTAATAAGGCGTTGATGTGGAACACTGTCAAATGCTTTGGCGAAATCAAGGTACACTGCATCGACAGGTATGCCACTGTCCAAATACCTAGTCCAAGAGTCGAGAGCAGCTAATAAATTAGTGGTACATGAGCGTTTTGATATAAAACCGTGTTGATACTCAGACAGCAACTTTTGTTCCATTAAGTATTTGACTACTTTGTCCCTAATCACGGATTCCATTATTTTGCAAATCACACACGTTAATGATACCGGACGATAGTTACTTGCTTTGCTCTTCTCACCCTTTTTAAAAAGTGGAGTTACATTTGCATCTTTCCAGATGCTGGGCAGCTTCCCTTCCCTAAGTGACTTGTTGAACAACTCTGCTAAGGGTTCTGCTAGCTGTTCTGCCAGTTCTTTTAGTACACATGGGTGTATCCCATCAGGGCCAGAGGATTTCGAGGAGCCTAAATTTTTAAGCTTATTCCACACATCTTTACAAGTGAATATAATGTCACTAAGAGAAGAGTCAACTTCAGATTTTTCACAATCAGGAATATCCCCCACTCTCTCGTTTGTGAATACACTACAGAAAAATGTATTGAGGAGGTTTGCCTTATCTTTGTCAGCTGACACAAGTTTACCGTCATTGTCCTTGAGGTCGGCTAGGCCTTCTTGCACTTTCATCTTACTCTTAGCATAGGAGAAGAATGCCTTTGGATTATTTTTCGCATCTTGCGCTATAGACTTTTCATAGTCTAGAACTGCTTTCCGGCACGCCGCTTTTGCTTGGTTCCTGGCTCTTGTGTAGGCTAGCCAGTCTCTCTGGTCTAGTGTTCCCAAGTATTTCTTGTATGTCTGTTTCTTATTACGTAACTTAGACATAGCCATCTCACTCCACCAGACAGGTGTCTTGCGTTTGCCTGCAGGCCCTGATCCACTTTTAGGAATACATTCCTCAGTTGCAGTTTCTACAGTCTTTTTGATGCAGTTCCATGTATCATTTGCATCCTTATCCTGAATTTTGGCAAGTAAATTGCTGTCATTCACACACTTTCTCAGTTTATCAAAGTCGGCTTTTTTGTAGTTATACCGTCTTTCTTTCTTTACTTCAATTTTTGTGCTACACACAAAGTTAAAAGCTAAAACATGATGATGAATTTTGCCAAGGGGAGCGTTATGAGTCAAATTTTTCACCATGCTCTCTTCAGATGATAAAACTAGGTCTATGAGTGTTGGTTTCTGATCCCCTCGAAAATGCGTTGGCGACTTAACATGCTGATAGAGGAAAGAGTCTCTATAGAACTCTAAGAATTCTAATGCTTTGTTGCCTGAGGCTGTCTCATTTACCCAATCAACATCTGGTTGATTGAAGTCACCGGTGATTAATACATATGCCCTATCCTTAGTAAGGTCCAGCATAGTCTGATACAACTTATTCGTGTTCTCTGGGGAACTAGTTGGAGACCTATACGCACATCCAGCTAGTAATTTTTCACCATCCCTCACTTTCACTTCGATCCAAACACTCTCATTAGCTAACTTTTGGTCAGGTGTCAGGGAGATTTCTTGTGCACCTATCTCCTCTTTCACATAAATGATGATACCCCTGTGGCCGTTAATTTGGTTGTCAAAACAATTAGAAAATGAACAATAACCATCCATGTCAACTTCAGCTTTCTGTACAGCCCACTTAAAATGTTTTGGTAAAACTTCTGATACAAAGAAAATATCTGGCTGCTCATGTAAAAGAAAATGAGACAACTCTAAACGCTTGTTTAACAAAGTATCTACATTTGTACACATGCATTTTAGCATTGATTTTGGACGTCCTATTCCATCCTGTCCTTGCCCGGGTTGAGGATAACCGCTGTTGGTGTATCCCTGAAGGCGTTTACTATTCTCATATGTCTTATGACCCATCTGGCCTTCTCCCCGTTTCTGTCTGATTCGGCTTGCTTCTGTTGTTTTAGCTTGACAAGAGCTCGCGATTCTTCTCTTTCTAAAGGGGTACGATCACGTCCAATACTAATTTGTTCAAACTCAGGCTTTGATCCAAGGTTCTTCGCTGCTTTTAGGATTTGTGATACTTGATCACTGTTAATTAATATGATCTTCATAGGTCTATTATCGTCATTCTTTTTCCCTAATCTGACAATCTTCCTGTACTCAACTCCTGCCTCAATCTCTAAACCCTGTCTACAAAGCTATGTAATATCGTCTACCAGGCGTCATGTCTCGTTCTACATGTTACGTGTTGTTGTTGGCCAGGGACCCCTTGTACAGCGCTTAGAGCAAATTAAGTGGATATTGCACTATATAAAAGCTCGAGTTTTTGTTTTTAAAAAATCTAAGACTGTATGCATATATTCGTGACAATACACAACACGGGTGAGAGAAACAGATCGAAATGTGTGATCATGTATGTATTTTGAAACGGATAATACTAAGATAAAGATAAAAGAAGTATACCCCTTCACATGTTTGTTGAGTAGTAGCTACAGGGGTAAACGAACCCAAGGCCTCCTCCTGGTCACTTCCTTTGGTTGCCCTTCTTGCCTGGATCATGAAGCCTTTGAAAGGCGTTGGTGAACAAGCCTTGATGGTCACTGGGAAAACAATCATACATTACTACACTATTATCTTCTTTCGACGCATTGGAAACTCTTCCTCCTCCTCCTCCTCCTCCTCGTTGTTTTGATTTGTTATTTTATTTTTTGCTTTTTTTTAAAAAAAGAAAAGGATCCATCTTAAAAAGCCAAACTGAGTTCGTCATAGGCTAGTATCGACGTGTACATATTTGCAGGTCTGACATTCGAACTACCTTATGGGCCTAGTTTAACATTGTTGTAATGGACAATATTTTGCGTCTTTTTTTGGGAGATTTCCATTACAACAATGAGCCCATAAGGAATTAGGTTATCAGACCTGCAAATAAGTATACGTTGGTTGCTATCAATGTACACTTAGATATAGTACAGATTAAATCGTCAAAACTCAATAAACTGTAATTACGATTAACACCTGACTACAGCACTGCCGTACTCTGGAAAACCCCATATTTTAAAATTTGGTCAGAAAACTCGTCCATCAAATATCGATCGATTTAAATGACCCTCATCTTGGCAAAAACTCTCAAACCTGGGACTTCGCGAAGAATATAGACAGACAATGATTTGATTTCCCGAATGCTGTGTACCTTGGTATTCATACATGCAGTCCACAATGAAAAAAAAGAACGTTGTCCCCGCTTTTGTGCAAAGGCGTGGAACAGTCTAGCTTGTTGGAGGAACACAAAGGTCAGGTCGTCGAATATTTCTTCAGAAATATTCTAAGAAAGATAGAGAGTGACCTGATTTTCCAAACGTTAGTCATGACGCATTTTCAAATCCAACATTCTCTCTGTGTTGCTATATGGTGCTGAACATGGAAGCGGACAAAGAGCATCTGCAAAAAGGTTGACATACTCCAAAACAAGTGCTTGAGGAGGATACTGAGGATATTCTGACCAACAACCATCTTTAACCCTCTACTTACCGGCCATTTTCAGAATTTCCCCCAAAACTTCACACCCACCCAACACAAAAATAGACATTTCTTACTCAAACAGAAAAGGAACAAACACATTCTATACGTAATATTGTTCGCTAATATGAACTCTATTACAGGATGTCAAGTTTTTATAGCTATAGCAAAAAGAAATGAAATCTGGCTGAGAAAAGTGACGGTTGCATCGTAACAATAGGTGGTAAGGAGAGGGTTAACAGCGACGATGAAGAGAACTGGGCTAGAGCCTGTATCCCTTCTTGAAAAGAGAGAAGGTGGAGGCTGACTGGCCATGTCCTTCGGATGATCCACGATGCTTACTAAGGGTTGCCCTCAGATGGACCCCACAGGGAACAAGGAGGAGATGGGGGAGACCCTTGGAGACTTGGAGAAGGACCCAGGAGCGTGACATGAAGACCCAGAAGAGGACGTGGGGAGAGATGTCAAAGATGGCAGCAAGCCGCGATGGTTGGAGATCTACTGTGTCGGCCTTATGTGCAACTGAAGCACCAAGAGGATTACGTCGAACGAGTCATGATGTATGCTTTGAATAAGCAGTCGGTGTAAACTTCAAATCAGATGCGTTGCAGAGTAAAACCTCCGCTCCCCTAAGACAAACCTAACAGCACTATCGTAGACTATCGTAGACAACCTGTGTCCTCTTAGCTTATTTTATGAAACACTAAATAACAGAGCATTGCAGAAATTCAGCTGTCCGATAAACGATACGTCATGTTGTTAGAGAGAAACTCTCGAATCGATCCGATTTATTCAACTGACAGATTGGAAAACTGTTTTAACTATTACAAAGTCCACCAGGAGTTAAGAATCTAGGAAAGTTTCAGGGTTTATGACTATATCCAACAAATATCTGATGATGCTCCCCCTATCTTCAACCAAGTCCCAATCCTTAACTCATTCAACCCTAACACCGACTATATCTGTAGTTTACCCGGGTTACTTTTACCCCATGCCTATTTAATACATTTTTTTCTGAGACAAATTATAGGCGTATCCAGTATCAAAGCTAATGTTTTTAGTTTTTACATGTTAATGGTAGCTGAATAAAACTATCTAAGTACATGCTCATTTTAAATACATTTTTTTCCAATTTTGAAAAGTAGCAAAACCTTCTGTTCGCCCTCTCTCTCTCTCTCTCTCTCTCTCTCTCTCTCTCTCTCTCTCTCTCTCTCTCTCTTCCCCCTCCCTTTCTCTCTCTATCTCTTCTAGTTCAGCAACATCACTTCCGTTTTATAAACACGCTGCGTTAGATGGGTATAATATTCCATACATTCCTTATGCTAGAGCCAATGGCGCCCAAGGAATACTTATGAACTTATTTATGGACTACAAACCAAAACTTACCCGATACTGGAGTGCCCGGGCTGTAGGAAGATGCGGTAAACGTCACAGAGAATTTGGGCGGAGTAGTTAAGGCCGTGACTCCGTGGGATGGTATCATTTCCTTACACGCAGGTTGGATATTCAGTCCTGAAGATCTGGCGTCGGCAGATTGGTAGTTTGACAAGGTCAAGGTCATGAGGATGACTGCCCCGAAATTTCTCCAAGAGAAGACCATTTTGTCGGCTCGGTGATCTTAATCTGTATTAGAAGGGAAACAAAGAACTCCCTAAAAACTTAGCCACCATAGAAGATTATCTTTAAAGTTTTAAAGAACTAGTCTACTTAAACACTTAAACACATAACACATACTAATCACTTAATTGATGTGCCCTGGGAAGACACGTATTTACATATTTAGCCAGAAAACGTCCTTCAAGTATCGATCGATTTAAATGACCCTCTCCTTGGCAAAACACCACAAACAGAGGCCCTAGCGAGTTCTTCCTTAAGTCTCAGGTTTAAGGGTTTTTGCCAAGATGAGGGTCATTTAAATCGATCGATATTTGAAGAGTTTTCTGGCCAAATTTTAAATATGGATTTTTTCGTATGAGTACGACAGTAAAGAACTCAAAGTTAATATCATCTACATTCTTCCTAATCTATTGTGTGACACAAGGGTCGCTTGTTTCCTTGAGTACTACTTACAACTCACTGGGCGCTACACAAACCAAAAAATGACGTCAAAAGATAAGTCCTGTTGGATACTAAAGTCAGGCTATAAGTTGATGATGGCTACGCTAACCCTCTAAGACTTATAGAAAGTTCGAAGATGACGTCACTCATGTCTTTCTTATTGTTTTTTGCCATCCGCGTTTATGAGTAATGCTCACTGAACTGTATTAACCCGACTATAAACGTTCATGGATACACACAGTTTTGTGTGTTGGTCCGTTATACTTCCGGATGGCAATGTTATGAGCTTCTAAGCCAAGCATATACAAGACGTCTATCTATTGTTTGACTCATTTTTCAGGTTTATGTAGCGTCTGGTGTGTTGTCGTAAGTAGAGCTCAAGGAAACAAGTTATTCCATTGGTTGAACTATTGAACACAACTCACGATTTGTTTTCTTTTCTGGCCAAAGACTCGTCTTTTTACGTCATTTTTTTTTGTTTGGTCAGTGCCAGCGGAGACATCGTTACGTTATAGCCTGACACTGAAATCCAAAAAGACTGGCATTTTGACGTTATTATTTGGTTTTTGCACCGCCTAGTGAGTTGGCGTTAGTAGAGCTCATGGAAACAAGTCATTTCATTGGTTGAACTATTGAATTTAACTCACGATTTGTTTTCTTTTGTGGCAAAAGACTGGCATTTTGACGTCATTTTTTGGTCAGTGTCAGGCTATAAGTTAACGATGGCTACGGTGCCAGGCTATGCGTTAACGAAGGCCACGATCAGACTTAGGCTACAATAGGGAAGAAAAATCGTGACACCAAACCTTCTACTCTTCCGGTCCCTAAATCCTTGGGAGTGTGTATGTAACCAGACCTTCGGAGGACGAATAATGAAAAGGTTACATAAAGGTGGCATGACTATTTCAGTAGCAGAATGTATAGGCAGATTCCTAGGATTATTAGGTAGTCATTCAGAGACATTCGGCCCATGGAGCCGGAGTTTATCCGAGATTCCTAGGATTACATAAAAGAGCGAGGATGGATGATCTCTATTGACGACCAGCATTTATTTAGACTAGAAAATAAGATGCCATCACTCTGAACCCAAATCAATTACACAAGTATTATATCCAGTCCTTCAGAAGAGTGGTTTAACACTTCTAATGAAATAGGAACCAGTTTTTGACATCACACTGTTCTTCCCTATTGGACTGAGTATCATTGACGATGCTCGGATAAAAAAAATACTTTTCAGATAAAAACACTGCCATTTTTAACGGTCTCATTATAAAAGGAAATAAGGTGACGTCACTCAGCTCTTTGTTACTATAATTTAGTTAAACGTTCTAAGTTAATCACAATCTATAAATGCTGAAGGCTACACAGAGTTTGTTGTGTTGGTGTGTAGAACTTGTCTTAGATATTTCAGTAAAATACTCATTTGTTGAATTAACGCATAAAACTGTGGGGAAACCCTTAACGTTTACACTCAAGCCGCGGTCTAAAACAAAATAATACATGTCTGCCCTCTACATTCAATGCTATGCTATGCGTTTCAGTAAAATACTCATTTGTTATGGCCACCAGCAGAAGAACCGTACCAACACACACACACACACACACACACACACATAAACAAACAAGAAAACACAAAAAGAAAAAAAACGAAAAAACTATGGGTAACCTTTAACGTTTAACGTCTGATATGTAGAAATACAATAGGAATAAGTCACCCAACCGGCGGTGTAAAACCAGTAACAAATGGATGAATCAGGTAAAAATACTCACTTGTTGTGCCCGCCAGAAGATGGACCGGGTAGTACCATGTCAACACACAAAACTATGGGTAACCGTTAACGTTTATAGATAGTATGCGCTTGGCTAAGAAGCTCATAACGTTGCCATCCGGAAGTATAACGGACCAACACACAAAACTGTGTGTATCCATGAAAGTTTATAGTCGGGTTAATACAGTTCAGTGAGTATTACTCATAAACGCGGATGACAAAAAACAATAACAAAGACCTGAGTGACGTCATCTTCGAACTATCTATTGTCAGACTTAGAGAATTCATTGAATACTGATCATCCAAGCAGCGGTGTAAAACCAATGACAAGTGGCTGAGTCACCCCGTCACCCTACATTCATTATATATACTACCGTTTTATTAAAGAACACAGTATGTGCTATTTGGTTTAACATTGCATATAGATAGTATGCGCTTGGCTAAGAAGCTCATAATATTGCCATCCGGAAGTATAACGGACCAACACACAAAACTGTGTGTATCCATGAACATTTATAGTCAGGTTAATACAGTTCAGTGAGCATTACTCATAAAGGCGGATGACAAAAAACAATAACAAAGACCTGAGTGACGTCATCTTCGAACTATCTATAGATAGAATGCGCTTGGCCAAGGAGTTCACAACATTGCCATCCGGAAGTATAATGGGCCAACACACAAACTCTGTGTAACCATGAACTTTTATAGTCTGGTTAATACAGTTTAGTGAGAACAACTCACAAACGCGGATGGCAAAAACAATAACAAAGGCCTGAGTGACGTCATCTTCGAACTATCTATAGATACTGTGTTTTAAAAAACAACGGCAGAAGAGATAGAATGCGCTTGGCTAAGAAGCTCACAGCATTGCCATCCGGAAATATAACGAACCAATACACAGAACCATGTGTAACCTTAAACGTTTATAGTCTGGTTAATACAGTTTATTGAGAATTACTCATAAACGCGGATGGCAAAAAAAAAAAAAAAAAAAAAAAAAAAAAAAAAAAAAAAAACAATAACAAAGTCGCAAGCGACGTCAACTTCGTTCTATCTATAAATGCTATGCTTTGCGTTTCAGTAAATTACTTGTTATGCCCACTTGCAGATGAACCTTACCAAAACAAACAACTACATATGGGTATCCTGTAATGTTTACGGTCTGACACAAGTCACCCAACCAGCGGTGTAAAACCATTAACAAATTGCTGAGTCACTCCATTCATTTTATAGAGAGAAAAAAGTTGACGTCACTCAGGTCATTTATTATCGTATTTTGCCATCCATATTTGTGAGTAATTCTCACTAAACTGTATTAGCCAGACTATAAAAGTTTATGGTTACACATAGTTTTGTGTGTAATTCTCAATAAAATGTATTAACCAGACTACAAACGTTTACGGTTACACATAGTTTTGTGTGTTGGTTCGTTATATTTCCGGATAGCAATGTTGTGAGTTTCTTTGCCAAGCGCACACTATCAATAGATAGAATGCGCTTGGCTAAGAAGCACACAACATTTCCATCCGGAAGTATGACGGACCGACACACAAAACTATGTGTAACCGTGAACTTTATTAGTCTGGTCAATACAGCTAAGTGAGAATTACTCATAAACTACGTGGATGACAAAATACAATATCAAAGACCCAAGTGACGTCAACTTCATTCTATCTATAAAGTAAACTGTATTAACCAGACTATAAAAGTTTATGGTTACACATAGTTTTGTGTGTAATTCTCAATAAAATGTATTAACCAGACTACAAACGTTTACGGTTACACATAGTTTTGTGTGTTGGTTCGTTATATTTCCGGATAGCAATGTTGTGAGTTTCTTTGCCAAGCGCACACTATCAATAGATAGAATGCGCTTGGCTAAGAAGCACACAACATTTCCATCCGGAAGTATGACGGACCAACACACAAAACTATGTGTAACCGTGAACTTTATTAGTCTGGTCAATACAGCTAAGTGAGAATTACTCATAAACTACGTGACAAAATACAATATCAAAGACCCAAGTGACGTCAACTTCATTCTATCTATAAAGAGCCAATGATGAGAAACAACCGGTTTCATCAGGGTATCCCAATAACCGTAATAAGTGCGACCTCTCCTTGTGTGAAACATAAAGTAGTCCTTCAGAGCCATTAGGCCCGTGGAGCCGGAGTTTATCCCGGTTTCTATAGCGTGAAACAAAAGACAATAACAATTACTTGCGACCCTTTGGATAGGATGCTAGTATATCGCAAACTACATTTCGCCAGATTCTAAAAGACCCAGTTACCCAATCACTGCTGGGTGGACAGTGGGGGGGGGGGGGGGGGGGGTGTATCAGGAAAAAATAAATCTCGAATGCACCCAGGATCGATCTCGGTCCCATTGATTGTGAGGCGAGTGCTCTACCAACTGAGCTATCGGGACCCACTTTCATTGTACAAGCATCTAGCATTCCTTAAGTTTACATTATATTATTGCACCCCTTGGAATGAAATGTGTAAATATAGATGTGTTTAAATCAACAAAGACACCAGATAGCTATGCACACAATAATTGCCTGTTTGGACAATAAAGATTATTATTATTATTATTATTATTATTATTATTATTATTATTATTATTATTATTATTATTATTATTATTATTATTATAAATTGACATGTAAGAAGCGTCAATGAAATCTATCTATTTGCTATTTCAAGCAATGTGTTTACATAAGCCATTGTCAAATAAATAGGGCAGAGAAGTCACGACCTTCCTCTTTTCCGGTTCAAAACTCATTGGAAGTGTGTAACCAGTCCTCCGGGCGATGCATAGACATGGATTGGATTACATATTGAATCATAAGGTGGGCATAACTATTTTTATAGAAGGAATACGCTTCAACAGTCGTAACATCACTTCCCTCGGGACGTAATGACGCATGGTAACTTAGTAACTGGCTCTAAACTATCGGAACAATGGCGGACGCCCATATGAAATATTTCTCCGACTAGCGTAAAAGCGTATCCAGAGGAAAGAAACAGTATAAATCTGATCATGTTTTGACTTTTACACATTCTGATCACAAGACATATGAAAAGTTCTAGCCAGCATGAAGAATAAAAAGAACCGATTTTCTTTGTTTAGAACCATGATGGCCGGCGTTGCTGGGCGACGTGACATCAGGCTATTGAATCCAATTACGGGTAGATTCTTAGGATAACGGAACGTAAAAGAGCGAGGATGGATCACATTTATTGACGATCAGCAATTATTTATGCTATGAAATTAGATGCCTTCAGTCGGAAAACCAGAAGATTAGTTGTACAATGTATGAATCCAGTCATCCGATAGACTGGCTTTACACTTCCAATCAGATTGGAACCAGTATAATTTTTACATCACACTTTTGTTTCCAATTGACGCTATGCAGGTAGGTAAAATACTCACAACATCCACCAGCCGGATATAACTTACCAACGCGTAATACTATGTGTAATCTCAAAGAAAAAGCTCAACGAATAAGACTCGGGCTATTTATAAATGTGTGTATGGGTGTGTATGTGGGTGTGTGAATGCATGTATGTGTGTGAGTCTGTGTATTTCCTCTCTCCATTGTAAATTGTGCAAACACACACACAAACACACATACACACACAGACACAAACACACAGACACAAACACACACCCACACACACATACATTCTCTCTCTCTCCTATCTTCTCTATCATCCATTTCATTTCGTTCCCTTCCCTCGAACTGCGGTCATTAATTTTTAAGTCTTAACGAATTCGAATAAGAAATTCATTCTCACAGTGACCTACTTGGCCTTGACCTTGCTTCTTAAATAAATGCTTATCTCTTATTCTGCCTTGCTAAGAAACCCCCTCCCCCCCCCCCCCCCCCAAAAAAAAACAAACAAACAAACAAAAAAAAAAAAAAAAAAAAATAAAACAAATAAAACACGTTTTTAAAATTTTGGCCAAAAAATTCGTCCTTCAAATTAAATATCGATCTTTAAAATGACCCTCATCTTGTCAAAAAACTCTTAAACCTGAGACTTCACGAATGTCCTGGGTTTGCGAATTTTTGACAAGATGAGGGCCATATTAATCGATTGGTATTGATTTGAAGGACGAGTTTTCTGGCCAAAATGCTTTAGATACGTGTTTTTAATTCAAAGGTAGGCAGTACGCATGTCGGGTAATTAATCTTTAAAAAATATGTTCGTGTTATTTAAGTGAAAATAACAGTACACAGTTGTAGATAAATAAAGGTGTCATTCGTCATGTAATGCTACTTTCCATGGAAGTTTGTTTATTATTATGGGATTTACAGCGCTTGCGACATTTTAAGATGCCAGAAAAAGGAATAAAATGGGGTAGAAAAAACAACTCTAGATTTACAAATAAAAGCATCCAAGAAAAGTAAGACAAAGGGGAATGGTCCAAATAGGGAACAAATGTAGATTCCAAGAGCACACTATCGGTTTGAAATCGCCTAAAAGTTTCATTATACACAAGCACAGGTCCCCACCAACCCCCCCCCCCCCCCCCCCCCCCCCCCCCCCCATAAAAAAAAAACAAAAAAAAACCCAACAAAAAACCAAAAAAAAAAACAAACAAAAAACAAACAAACATACAAAAAACCCCAACAAAACAGCACATAACAGAGAGATGAGTCATTCATAAAAATTATCATCTCACAAAATAATAAATATACATTTGACTGTTTCCCTCCCAGCCAAGTACTCCGGTCAGGGCCAGGACATTACCAAGACAAAGACAGAAAGCAAACTCGGAAAACAGACATATAGAGGGAATGAATGTACAAGAATTTACCTCCCATGGGAGGACAAAGAAAAAAAAAAAAAAAAAAACCCACCCAGGAAGGTATCGCCAATCCCCAAATCTACAAATTCGTAACGCAAAGGACGCAAATAGTGTCGAAAGCGCCGTTAAACACCTAAAAACAAACAAAAACAAAGGTGCTCAGGGCGCTATGGAGAAAAAAAAGGCCAAAATAAATATTAAAAAATAATAATAAAAATGACCCCCCCCCCCCCCCAGTTAAGTTACATTCAATAGTTAATCAATGCATAAATTAAAATATGCAACGGACTCAAAAGTTCTGTTTTCAAATTCTTAAAAGTAAATTTCAAATGAAGGGTCGGATCAAGTTTTAAAACTTATGCTATACCATAACCATACCGTTTCTCAGCTCTCTTTTAATCTGAGTTACTAAACCGTGAAGTCAGTGATTTCACAGCGGGTAAATCTTAATCTTGAATCTGATGTGCATTCCTTATTATTTTTCATTCTTTCAACACATCACTGAGAACTTTTCATCAAAATAAGTTTATTGCTTATATTTTTATTTTAGATAAGTATTATCAAATGATGATGAGAGAGAAATAGATAGATAGATAGATAGATAGAAAGATAGAGATAGATAAATAGAGATAGAGATAGATAGATAGATAGATAGATAGAGACCATGTTTTCAATCTTTACGGATATTTAACATAGACCGAAAAATTTTTTTTGTTTGTTGCTTTAGGTCTCTTCCAACACAATTGAGGTTATATGAGAGACACTGGTGCAGAAAGCTTTGTTGTTAAATTAGTTTGAAAATTTCATACGTTAATCAGCAGATCTCAAAGTTCATAAAGGTATTGGATGTAAGGATAGGAAGTTTCGTTCATGGATTTATATGCATACGAATCTTAAAATCAATTCGAAGCAAGGTAATGGGAATTGACTGAACAGCTACAAAAATTAAACGTGGGGATAATTTCCCATGCCCTTACAGAGAGAACGTCAACATTGCATTGCGCATGCGTCTCTTATCAACTGAGGAAATCGTTTGGTTAATGAGATATCACTCCTAATTATATTTGAGAAATCACGTTAATAGTGTTATCATATACAGTATCTCAGTGTTGTGGCTTGATGTTTTCATGAATTATTTGTTTTTGCGAGTTTTGTCCACTCGTAGAAACCATCGACCCTCCCCCCACCCTTCCAAAAAAGAGAGTTTTTAACATGTGCTCTCTCCTCTTAACCGTGTTTACTGTTTTAGGATTTTTTTTCTTCTTCTAATCATGGCACCACCATACGCCGTCAATACGCCACGCCGCTGCATATAGATATTTTTATAAAATAAAAATATAATCAATAAACCTACTTTGATGAACAGTTCACAGTGACGCACCAGTTAAATCGTTTCTCAGCTCTCTTTTAATCTGAGTTACTAAACCGTGAAGTCAGTGATTTCACAGCGGGTAAATCTTAATCTTGAATCTGATGTGCATTCCTTATTATTTTTCATTCTTTCAACACATCACTGAGAACTTTTCATCAAAATAAGTTTATTGCTTATATTTTTATTTTAGATAAGTATTATCAAATGATGATGAGAGAGAAATAGATAGATAGATAGATAGATAGAGATAGATAAATAGAGATAGAGATAGATAGATAGATAGATAGATAGAGAGAGAGAGAGAGAGAGAGATAGAGAGAGAGAGAGAGAGAGAGAGAGAGAGAGAGAGAGAGAGAGAGAGAGAGAGAGAGAGAGAGAGAGACCATGTTTTCAATCTTTACGGATATTTAACATAGACCGAAAAGAGCATTGATCTAGTTCAATATTTTATTAATTAAAACACGCTGATCTTTTCTCCACTGGGATAACATTAGGAGAGGGATTGGTTTGACCTTTTCCATAATGGGATAAAAACCAGCGTCTGTTTGTATGCAATCAACGTTCCTGATAAAATAAGTCTTTGTCAACATTTTCCATCTATCTTTGCATCCATTGATTGATTCGGAGATTTACTAGTTAAATGCCGCACTCTGGAAAAACACGTATTCAAAAATTTGGCCAGAAAACCCGTCCTTTAAATATGGATCGATTTAAATGACCCTCATCTTGGCAAAAACTCTAAAATCTGGGTCTTAAGAAAGACTTCGCGAAGTAGTCACCGGTTTGAGAGTTGTTTCTTTTTTTTTTTATCAAGATGCGTATAGTATAAATCGATCTATTTGAAGAACGAGTTTTCTGGCCAAATGTTTAAATACGAGTTTGTTTGTTTTCTCCAGTGACCTGGTGAAAGTGGGTAATGTTGATTCTATTTTCCACCTGAGTTGTAGTGACAAATAGAGACTAGTGTCAAATCGAATGAGGTTTAAGTGCTGGCAAAGTTTAATGATTGTACGGATTGGCGTGGATTTTGGCACTTGGTCATTTGATTAAAAAAAAAAAAACAAAAAAAAAAAAAAATAGATATAGATATAAGCATATAAAGAAGAAAAATTGCATGCCTTTTTTATTTTATATTCTAACGTTAAAGTAATTATGGTGATGATGATGATGATGATGATGATGATGATGATGATGATGATAATAATAATATTACCAACAACCCCCCCCAAAAAAAAATGATGATGATGATGATGATGATGATGATGATGATGATGATGATAATAATAATAATAATATTACCAACAACCCCCCCCCCCAAAAAAAAAATGATGATGATGATGATGATGATGATGATGATGATGATGATGATGATGATGATGATGATGATGATGATGATGATGATGATATCGATTCCTATTTCGTCATCTTTGAATAAAAGAAATATTCGATACTTCTTTTTCAAGAATCTGATTTTTAGTGAAACTTAACGATTTACAATCTGACGTCACGAATAATTAATTATTGTAAGCATGATATTATACGCGTTACTATTTAAGGGAGAGGGGTGGAATAAAGTCCATTACTGCAATGTAAAATCAAGGCTATAACTGCGCTCGGTTGTCAGACCTGTTTATAAGTACAGGTAGGCTCAACGGCATTGAGAACTAGTTGACATTTCAAACGAAGGCGTTTTTAATTAATTTATTGTAAACTGTCTGCTGACGTCTTCCCGCTCCCACCCAATGCACATGTTTGTGTCTTAATCAGATCGATTCAAAAACAGCCAAGAGAAAACGACATACAATAAATATTTCCTTTATACTTTACAATTCCGTACTCTGAATAAATTAAAAAAAGACCCCATGTATTAAAAATTTTGGCCAGGAAATTCAAATATCGATCGATTTAAATGACCCTCATCTTGGCCAAAAACTCTCAAACCTGGGACATCGCGAAGTCTTTCTTAAACTCCCAGGTTTGACAGTTTTTTTTTTTTTTTTTTTTTGCCAAGATGAGGGTTATTTAAATCGATCGATATTTGAACGACGAACTTTCTGGCCAAAATTCTAAATACGTGGTTTTTAAAAAATGTATTCAAAGTACGGGATTTTAGAGTACAAGCAAATATTTGCATGTTGTGTTCTCCAGGTTGCTTTTGATCCATCGAGACTATAGAATACGCGTCGATTACAATTTACGAATCCAAAACAAATTTTTTAAAATTTGTTTTTCATTTGCGACGTCTATGCTAAAAGCCGTCAAGGTATTGACACATGGAAATGGAATATGCTTGTTATATTTGGATAGTTTATTTGAAAACATTGATATTGAGAGAGAGAGAGAGAGAGAGAGAGAGAGAGAGAGAGAGAGAGAGAGAGAGAGAGAGAGAGAGAGAGAAAATAAGTAGGAGTGAAATATCTGTTCAATGTTATAGTTATCTATAACGTTATAACAAGTGTAACTAAATGACAAATTGCCATATTTATGGGCAATAAAGATCTATAATTATTATTATTATTATTATTATTATTATTATTATTATTATTATTATTATTATTATTATCATTATCATTATTATTATTATTATTATTATTATTATTATTATTATTATTATTATTATTATTATTATTATTATTATTATTATTATTATCATTATTATCATTATTATTATTTATTATTATTATTATTATTATTATTATTATTATTATTATTATCATTATTATTATTATTATTTTGCTTCTTCTTACTATTATATCACTATAATAATAATAAATATAATAAATATAATAAAAAAAAAATAAAATAAATAATAATAATAATAATAATAATAATAATAATAATAATAATAATAATAATAATAATGATAATAATAACAGAACAACAAGAATAATAATTTCAGAGTTAGCGAGGAGGCCTATTGATTTATTGTATATCAGTTATTGTATCGTTGTGAAAATACGACTCAGTAGTTTTTTTGCTCTAAATACTGCATTCACCGATGATGGCTTTTAGCAGAATTCTCTTGGCGAACCCCCTAAAACGCTTTATTAGGTTCAATGTTGTGCAGTGGTGCGTCAAAGTCATATAAATAACTTTAAAGAAAGTCTTAATTTTAATTTTAGTTCATCAAGTTAAAAGGCCCTTGCAACACTTATATTATTATATACACCTACTCTGGAAAACGACGTATTAAAAGTTTGGCCAGAAAACTTGCCCTTCAAATATCGATCGATTAAAATGATCTTCATCTTGGTAAACGCTCTCAAACCTGGGACTTCACGGACGACTTCGCGAGGTCCCAGGTTTGAAGGGTTTTGTGACACGATGAGTTATTTTAATCGATGGACATTTGAAGGACGAGAATTCTGACCAAAATATATGCCATTTCAGCGCTAAAGAAAAGAAGATATAGACAAACATGTTACGGTCTTCAATCAACATTAAACCCTCTCCTTACCACCTGAATCAAAATCGTCACATTTGTTACGACACAATATACATTTTTCTTATTCAGATTAATTCTGTACATCACAAACTGTGAAGAATGATCTTTGTTTAATTAATAATAACATACAGTTGTTTTGTAGAGAGCTTGATTGAGTTGAAAAAATACATTTTTCTGCTGGGTAAGCCTGCCATTTTGGGAAAATAGTGAAAATAATCGGTAAGGAACGAGTTAACCAGCTAAACGTATTCTGGAAAAACTCGTATTTTAACATTTTGGCCATAAAACTAGTCCTTCAAATATCGATCCATATAAAATGACCCTCATCTTGGCAAAAAACGTTCAAACCTGGGACTTCGCGAAGAACGGCAATTAACGGGTAAAGTCAGTCTAAAGAGTATACTTTCCTGATTTTGACCACTATCCACTAAAGACAGAATAAAGTTGACGTAACTCGGGTCTTTGTTGTTTTTTTTTTTTCCATCCACGCTCATGAGCAATTTCTCACTTAACTGGATTATCCAGACTATAAAAGGTTACACAGAGTTTTGTGACTTGGTCAGTTATAGATAGAATGAAGCTGACGTCACTCGGATCTTTGTTATTGCTTTTTGCCATCCGCGTTTATGAGTCATTCTCACTAAACTGTATTAACCTGACTATAAACGTTCAAGGTTACACATAGTTTTGTGTGTTGGTCCGTTATATTTCTGGATGGCAATGTTGTAAGTTTATTAGCCAAGCGCACGCTTTCTATATCCATTTTTTAAAAATTGAGCTTTTATATAGAGCAATATCCACTAAACGTGTTCAAAGCGCTTTACAGGGGGTCCCTGACTATCAGCAACACGTAACATGTAGAAGGAGACATGACGCCTGTTAGGCGATATTACAATTTTTCAGACATAGACAACGCTGTTAACGGCCAGGTACTCATTTTACACCTGAGTACGGTGAGAGAATGTGAGTAAAGTGCCTTTTCCAAGGACTCAACTATGCGCTCTAACCCATGACCTTCCGATCCGAAATCAAGTGTCATACTACTAGACCACATAGCCGCACATGACCTATCGACCAGGACAAAAACAACTCGATCTCGCCCAAAGACACAGTTACAATGACATTCATTACTACTAATATCAGCGTTCACGGATAACCCACTTAATTGCCGTGCTGTAGAAACACACGTATTAAAAAATTTGGCCAGAAAACTCGTCCTTCAACTATCGATTGATTTAAATGATCCTCATCTTGGCAAAAATTCTCAAACATGGGACTGAAGGGGGTCTCAGGTTTGAGAGTTTTTGCCAAGATGAGGGTCATTTAAATCGATCGTTATTCGCAGGACGAGTTTTCTGGCCAAATTTTTAAACACTTGTCTTTCCAGAGTACGACAGTTAACTGGCTGAACACCTTTTATATTACATTTTGGTGAAAATTTAACAAAAGTAGATTCATTCAGCAATTAATAAAAAATGAGTCACAACATGTCA